>NC_048233.1:26824226-26911295 GCF_002007445.2 Ailuropoda melanoleuca
GTGTTTTAAAAAAGATCGATGCCACCCCCTGACTACAAGAATGTCTCTAGTGACCTCTCAGGATGGAAACTGAGCTCCAAGGGTCTTTCCCGTTGATGGTGATAGGCTGGTTCTGATGCATGCACAGGCTTTCCCCCATATCCATTTTCGAAACTGCTATTTGCGGTTTGGGCTGTAGCCCACAGCCTCAGAAAACAATGGACTAATAAAAGCGGAAATCAAATTCCAGCCTTGGGTTAGCACCATGTTCTAACCAGCAGGCCTTTTTTAAGCCATTCTTTAGGATACCATTTAGTGTTTGGTATTATTCCCTTTGGAGGGGAGAAGCTATGTTGCCTGAATTGGCAAAATTGGTTAATATTCTAAGAGCGTGTCTGTTCTGATTACATAAAAATTGGTCTTTGGGCAACTTACAAAGTGAAGAAAAGGAACTTTACCGTTTGTACCACTCTTCAGCCACACTGTTGTCTCCCAAGGACCTGTAGAGCCTCCCCAGATTCCCCATGGCCACGTGATGACTTGGGCTGAGTGTGATGGCCTGTTGGTAATGGGCCACTGCCTTCTCTGGAGAGCCTGTAACCAGGGGTGGTTGGTGAGAGCAGAGCATGCCTTCATTATACAATACACGGGGCTCTTCAGTTTCTCTTCTGATGCACATCATTCTTCTTCATATCACTGAGTCATACCATCAATTATTCCGTTCGTAAATCAGCTTGCATTTTGGCTTCGTCTCCTTGCCACTGCGTAACTTTGGACCACTTTACTACTCGTTCCAAGTTCCAAGGAAATCAACAATAAAAAAGCAATAAAAACTAAAATCTATTTCTTTTATTATGTATAGCATTTTAGCTAAAGTGTTTTCTGGCCATTGCCCTGCTAATATGATGTTTTGAGATCATCAGTGATTGTTATTTATACAAGATACTGTTACTTCTCATTATACGAAAAAGTAGAAGATGCTAGTATAGAAAGAAAACTGTCCTGAAAAATTTCTAAGGGTTCATCTCAATTACTCCACCACAACATACTAATTGAGGCTCTGCTTTTAAAGAAGCATGTATCAGCTGGATCTTGAAAATCTTGTTAAAAATCACACAAATTTGTTTAATAGTATCTATGTATTGGGACTTTAAAAAAATAATAATAATGCCACCTTGCATTTGTCCAATGCATTATACATCTTAAAATATTTTAATTAAATGATCTTTACAGGTATTTTTGATACTATTTAGCTGCCTTTTTTAAAAAGATTTATTTATTTATTTATTTGAGAGAGAGAGAGAGAGACAGCACAAGCGTGTGAGCTGGGGGAAGAACAGAGAAGCAGACTCTGCACTGAGCACGGGGCCCAAAGTGGGGCTCGATTTCAGGACCCTGAGATCATGACCTGAGCCGAAATGGAGAGTTGGCCGCTTAACTGACTGGGCCACCCAGGTGCCCCTATTTAGCTGCCTTTTGATACCCTTTAGCTATATCTTGGGATTTAAGAGCTATTAGAAGATAAGTAAAAGTATTACTTTAGAGATATAGCCACTAAAGTGCAAAGTGCACTTAAGAGACTTGAGAAAACTCCCAGGGCAACTGAGGATGAAGACCGGAACTAGAATCAAGCCTCTGATGAGATCCCCGAAGAAGCTTCCTAGTGGAATTATATCTAAGTGACAGAACTATAGAACAGTCTGAAGTTCTAGATGAAATGGAATGCTTATGACCTGTAGACACCTCAACTGCACCTTCTTTGAATGCATGTCTGCACCCAAACAGATTTTGTGTCTGTATAGATCTATGTACAGGTCCCTGGTAATAGGGAGAATTTCCACCAGTATAAAATACATGAAGACAAAGGGAGTGGCGGGAACATACACAGGGTGGCCAGAGAGATTTGTAGGGCATAGCACTGTTTGTTGTTGAAGTAGAAGGAAGAGGAAAGACCAGACCAAAGGGGGGTCTCTTCCAGGTTTTAATCTTTAGGACACCTAATGCAGTCTTGTGTTGCCAATCGACCAGCAGGTGGCACCACAAAACAATTTTACAGGCAAAAATAAAGGGTAGTTCCTAGGCGTTTCGGAACGTAAATTTACATTCTATAAAACAGAAAAGTTTCAGATATACTAGAAAATAAAAACCCTTTCGAGCATTCATATTGACAAAATAATTAAAACAGAATTTTACCACAAGGCGGAGAGTCTAATAGTCAAGGAGAACAGAATGGTGCTTTTGCATTAAATTCAACTACCTTTTTGGTTCTTTGTAAGTATTCACAGCATGCCAACAGTAGGTGGGACACAAATCATAAAGAAAACAGAATCCCTGCCCAGTAAAATTCTGCACTAAATAAGATGGAGTAAGTATATTTTATATAGCAGCTGTCATATAAGAGTGCTCTATCAATTATAATAATATCGTTTCTGTAATGTACATCAAGGAAAGAATGATGGAACAATTCTGGAGGCTCTTTTATCAGACGTAGGAAAGTATTTTCCATCTGCTGGCAACTAGATTCAGAGGCAAGCCCGGCATCATTGCTGAGGACCGTTTCATCATCATAGATTTATGGACTTGTCTACGTGATACTCAAACGCTCGCTACTCCTTAAATCAGCAAGGCTACTTTCTGATATCTGGGGAGTTTTCCTTCGCACTATACGAACTGGGTGGATTTTACTGAGCTGAGCTTGAAGGCTTAGAGAAGTGACTGCTCCATCCATGGTATAATGTGATGGTCAACGGTGTGAGTTTCCTGCCAAGCCCATTGAATGTTACTTCTGAGACATCATTTGGGTGGTTGCCATTTTGCTTGATAGACAGTATTATCTCATCGCAATGGAACAGACTCTCTTCAATTTCACTTACCAGTATCAACTAAGAAAACCCCATAGTTGTTGTGTAAGTCTGAGCTGTCTGGACAGTTCTTTATTCCAGCCTGGTATATCTCCTCAGCCTCCTTAAATCTCTCCTTTAAAAGAGAACAAAGGAAAATAAATGAGAAGGTTAAAGGCAACAATAAACTGAACAATAAAAGTGGGAAAAGTAAAAACCAATTTACTGAGCATCTACTATGCAACAGGCACCAAGATCAAACACGACATACTTTGAATTAAAGCCAGTGCTAATGGCACAGATTCTTACAGTACGTATCTATTCATATTTAGTTCCTCTAGGGAAACAAGCAGATGTTTACTGAGAAGGGGCATCTGGAAGGATTTGCCCTACCATTGGAAAAAGCCTCAAATGGATGTTTGAATGGGATGCCCTCCACCCCAGTAACTCTGCGTGAAAATGAGTGATAGTTACATCCATAGAGGAGTATCTTCAGAGGTGACAATCTGACTGGGAGCCAGGGAGGCCTGGGACATTTGTCTTACAGCTGCACTTGGCATAGCTAACACCCTCTCTACATACACGGCATGGTTTATTTGGGGAGGTTTTTGAGGAAAGGAGGAGACTGATGCTAATTACAAGGGGGATTGGCCTTGACCTTTCTTTAATCAACATATTTCTGGAGCCCACCCAACTGTTTGGTCCTTCTGTTATTCAACCTGTGTGTTCCATCTCAGAGCCATACCCTCCAAAAAGAATACATGTCTTTCCAAAGGCGGAGCTCCGGCTCGTACTACTGTGGCAAGGCCCAGATCCACCGCCACATCTTCGATAGGTCATTTCCTGAATGTCCTGCTGTTCTTCTAAAGATTTACTTTATCGGGGCGCCTGGGTGGTGCAGTCGTTAAGCATCTGCCTTCAGCTCAGGGCGTGATCCCAGTGTTCTGGGATTGAGCCCCATATCAGGCTTCTCCGCTAGGAGCCTGCTTCTTCCTCTCCCACTCCCCCTGCTTGTGTTCCCTCTCTCGCTGGCTGTCTCTCTCTCTCTCAATTAAATAAATAAAACTCTTTAAAAAAAAAAGATTTACTTTAGCGCACTAGTAATTCTGAACTGCTTTTAGGTACACTTTTCATAAGGTTACACTTTCTTTCACAATATAGATGGTTAAACCTACTTAATGAATCAAAGCTACCCAGGTTCCAACAATTACAGTGTCCTGGTACTGCTGCGAAGGTCAGGTAAAAGGAAATGATTGGGCATAAAGCACACGGCAACTTTTCCTTTAATAAGCTCTGAGTGCAGGCATTTTCCAATTTTGTTGCATTTATTACTACTAAGCATTCAACCCGACACATGCAAGAGGAATGTACAGCATCGATTTTGTCAGATGTGACACCTTTGGCACAATTGTGAATAAAAATGCACTGAGTGTTATGCAGTTAGCCAAGGAGCTTCCATTTGATTTGACCCAAAAAAGGTAAAGACACCAGAAAGGTAAAGTGGAATGACCATGGCCATCTCTTTGAAGCTTTATGTATTTGAGAGAACTGAGAAAGCGCACATGCATGCAAGCATGAGTGGGGGGAGGGGCAGAGGGAGAGAATTTCCAAGCAGACTCTGCACTGAGCACACAGCCAAACATGGGGCTCGATCCTACAACCCTGAGATCATGCCCTGAGCTGAAACTGAGTTGGACACTTAACTGACTGAGCCGCCCGGGCACCCCTACGGCCATCTCTTGGAATCCACACGTTTAAGTACCATTCAGGGAACAACGTACGGTTTGAATTTGGCAAACTGCACTTATTTGAATTACAAATCCATAGTCCAGCAAAGATGGAGATCCATGTTTCTAAAAAGTATATGTATTTTTGATTGCTAAACAATAAATTGTCTAACTTAGAAAAATTAAGGATGAATGAAAATCTCAAAATCATCTTTCCATCTATTAAAGAGAAAAAAACTTTATGAAGGTATCATCCATTGAAGGACTGACAAATTCGTGTGTGTTTAGAGACAGGCAGAACACAAATTTATAAGACTCCACTCATATTAATAGCTACCAAATACCACCGCATGCTTACTCATTTATTCATTCACTCGGGACATGTTTTCCGCGATGCCTATGGAAAGTACGGCATAGTGATTAAGCACTGGGCTGCCAGTGCGTGACTACGTGGATTGGAATCCCAGTCCCACCATTTACGATCTAGGTGACCTTACTTCTCTACGTGACCGGTTGTAAAATAGGATAATAATAGTGCCTATCTCACAGGGTTGTTGTATTAAATGGATCAAAACATGTGAAGCACGTAGAACAACGCTTAGCACATAGCACTGTGTCAGGTTCGCCATAATCTTATTACGATCACTAGGTAGCACTGCATTACTACCTGTATCGCTGGGACACATATTTNCTGCCAGTGCGTGACTACGTGGATTGGAATCCCAGTCCCACCATTTACGATCTAGGTGACCTTACTTCTCTACGTGACCGGTTGTAAAATAGGATAATAATAGTGCCTATCTCACAGGGTTGTTGTATTAAATGGATCAAAACATGTGAAGCACGTAGAACAACGCTTAGCACATAGCACTGTGTCAGGTTCGCCATAATCTTATTACGATCACTAGGTAGCACTGCATTACTACCTGTATCGCTGGGACACATATACCAAAACATGCAGATGAAGAAAACAAAATACCTTTGAGTCAGGAACTCAAAGACGAGTGAACTAACACATATGAGAGCAGTGTCTTAAAAAGGTTGCATACAGCTGCACTTGAGCTCAGGTGTCCTAGAGTTGTTCCTGTGGCCACATCAGGTGTCGTGGCCCTGTCCAAGTGGCCAAGAGTCTCAAGTTCCTTTCCTACGAAAGCTCTTTACTTAGCTTTAAATGAGAAATAATTAACTAACCCCAGTGTTTCTTTTAACTTTTCTTTTCCTTTTTTTTTTTTTAAAGATTTTATTTATTTATTTGACAGAGATAGAGACAGCGCGAGAGAGGGAACACAAGCAGGGGGAGTGGAGAGGAAGAAGCAGGCTCCCAGCAGAGGAGCCTGATGTGGGGCTCAATCCCGGAATGCCGGGATCACACCCTGAGCCGAAGGCAGACACTTAATGACTGAGCCACCCAGGCGCCCCTCCTTTTAACTTTTCTTAACCAGCTTCTGAAACAGACGTCAATAAACACTTACTATCCTAGAGGCAACCAGAAAAAGAATACCCTGGCTAATCTAAAGCTGGGTGATCAGCTCCTAAAAATTTCAAGTCTCCTGTGTTACCATTCAACTAGTGTTATTGTTTGACTCTCATGCCACCTTTGTCTTAGAAGGATCAAATTTTCTATGCTACCGGTACTTTTAAAACATACTAACATAGTCATGGTAAAATAAAAATTAAAAACCTCCCACCCAATGATTAAACATACAATGGATGAGATTTGAGATTTTCAGCAGGGGAAGAAGAAGAATATTAGAGCTGGAAACAATGTCAATTTATATTTACAAATAAATAAAAATATACACAGAAGTTAAATATACGTAGACACTAATTGGCCACCATTTTTAACTAATGAAGAAACTTGGGCACAAAGGGGCTGAGAGACTTGCCCCACATCTCATAGCTACATGGGAACAGAGAACAGAATTCAGGTTTTTAGTGGACAGACAGGGAACCGAAGAAGCCCTGAATAAAAGCAGGATTTCTGGGAATAATGGTGTCTCTGGCATCAAAAGAAACAATTACACTTTTGGATATCCCTCTGTCCCCTCGAGAAATATTTTGTGAGCACCATACACACGGCCAAGTATACAGGGGAGACGGAAGAGAGAACAAGCCCGACACGATCATGCCATGACAGCTGAGAAGCACAAGGTACTTGGGGAGCCAGGAGGGACACCCAGACCTGGGGTGAGACAGATTCTCTACCCCTGTCATGATCCAAAAGCCCGAGAATGCTGGTTGCCATTAACTCCAGCAGCTGTAGAACATGGAGATGTGGTTACTTCAGATCTTAGAAACATCACTTTATGACTAAACTGTGGGAGAACGGAAAGGTGTTTTTCCCAAAAAAGAATGAAACCGAAGTCTTCACATTCTAACTTGCTGAAGTCAAATACAACAGTCCACAAGAGTTTTCAAGGGCAATTCCTCCTTCACTTGACTTCATTTTACTTCCCCCCACCTTCTTGCTGCTCTCAATGAGCTGGAGAGATCATCTTTTTCATCCAAAACTTCTCTTACTGGGGGTTTATGAGCTGGGTTTCCACTAGAAATGCAATTTTCCAAGTCCAAAGAAGTAATGGGATTTAAAAGACCATGTGTGTGAAGGGCAAGAAACGGCATCCGTGTGCCCTTGGTAATCCAAAGGCAGTCTCGAGACTCGGGCTCTGTGAAAAGTATCTTCAATATCTGTCTTCTCCTTTCGCTGGACTGTACATTTCAAGGAATGATTAACTCTACTTGTTAAAAAATGAAAGGGAACCACCACCACAGGAGAAAAATACCTTCTAGGTGTTTATTTAAAAGAAATCCCACCTTCTCTGGAAGGGAAATGCATTTATCTTAACAAGTAGTAGCTCTATTTCAAGCACTCACTTTCTATTTACCTCATCTGGCCAGATGTCCTGACCTAAGCTAGTCTCTGATCATTCCTAGTCCCTACTGACTCCAGAGATCCAGAGGAAATGCATATAAGCTATTTATAGGACAACTTGAATTAAAAACGGTTGTGACCAGACAATGGCTCTGACAAATAATACTGTCTGCCGTACCCCAGAGTCCCCAACGACCGCTGCCTCAGCATGAAATCGCTTTTGAAGGTGATGGTTAAAATGGGGAGCCTGTAACCATGGGCTCCTCTCCAAGGCTCAAGCATTTTCAATAGGGTGGAAATAAAACGGGCCTTGGGGGAGAGGTAAGACATAGTCAACATCTCCACTTTTTACAGGCTGTAATTACCTAAAGTGACATGCTTTTTACCTCAGGGAAGGGAAAGTGAAGAGCAGATCTTTGGAAAAAGCAACTTGACTGTAATTTACTCTCTTGGGCCAACTGTTATGTTAAGAAAACTTCTTGTAGTTAAGTTGCAGCAACCAGGAGGACAAATGGACACAGGCTTAATGAAGCAATCCTCAAGCTTCATGGTTTTCAGATCCTTTTGTACTCTAAAAATTAACAAGGACCCCCAATGGGCTTTCTCTATATGGGCTATATCTATCGACATTTACCACAATAGACGTAAAGCTCAGAAATTTAAAAAATATTTATAGTTTATTTAAAATATAATAAACTCAAACATAATACGTTTGTCTAAAAAATAAAAAAAAATTTTCCATAGCTAAACAAAAACAACTAGTGAGAATACTGGCATCATTTCATATCTTTGCAAATGTCTTTAATGTCTGGCTTAATAATAGAAGACAGATGGATTCTCATACCTACTTTCTATTTTTTTAAAAGATTTTTTAAAAATATTTATTTATTTATTTACTTGAGAGAGAGAAAGCATGCATGCAAGTGAGGGGAGAGGGAGAGGGAGAGTATTCCCAAGTAGACTCCCTGCTGAGCACGGAGCCTGACTCAGGGCTCAATCTCAGGACCCATGAGACCATGATTTGAGTTAAAACCAATAGCTGGACGCCCAACTGACTGAGCCACCTAGGCGTCCCTGTGATAATTTATTTTTGTTTTTAGTTGAAGTATGTGAAGAAACACAGACATTTTACTGGAAGGCGGGAGAATATTTTAATGGTCTTCTCGTAATTGTAAATACATCACGTAGCCCCTAAAAAAATACACTCATGAGAGAATGAGAGTTAAAAAAGGCAAATTACTTGAAAACTGCATTGCCCTTCTTGGACCTCAGGGGTCCCCAGTCAACAATTTGTGAACAGCTGGCTTAATGAATGGCCTTTAACAGGTACTGCACAGAAGGTGTAAGATGTGGTATTCCGAAGTGGTGAAGGACCTACAGAGATTAGGATGGAAAGTTGTCCTAGGGCCCTGACAGCATGGTCATGCATCTGAATTGTTTTCTAGAAGTATTTTCATTCCGGTCAATGATATGAGCACACAGAGCCATAAGGTATTTTCCCATTAGCCCAATGCCTTTACTTACTGTGACGAACCTGGGAAATTTAGGGGTAATGGATGTTTAAACTCATGTCAGTGATTTCTCTGAGAAACTCTTTTAAGACATGGCAGTTCAAAACACAGAGCAGAGGTGCCTGCTTTCTCACCCTCTCCTTTGCTTTTATTTTCTTTACAAAGCAGTTCTTCCGCCCATCAGTCCTCAGCAGGGACATTCATGAAAAACGAGCTGCCAATATTTGATGTCTAATTCTCTTTCTCATTCAACTAAAATGAACCAATTAACTTGGCATTTCTCCTCACCAAGGAAATAGTATTTCTTAATCTTGATTTTTTTTTTATCACCCAGCAGACTGTGATCAACACTACCCTGTGATAATTTATGCAAAGGATGATCACTTTAAAGAGGAAATGCCAAGAATTGTTAAAGGAAAGCTACAAGTGTGATGAGAGTAAGCAACCACAGGTGTATAACACTGTCAGGAGATGACGAAAAAAGGGGGGGGGGAGCCACATTTGCAGAGAACTGAAGTTCCCCTTTCCCCCATCTCTAAACTCTTCTCACACCAGTCGTCCTCATTCTCTGCACTTTTAGGCACACGATTTTCTATTAGAGGAAGAAATCCCTCTCTTTTTCACCCCGGAGCCCGCATGCGGTCTATCCCCTCTAGCCAGAAAGCTTTTCCTGTTCCTTTTCACCCTGTTGATATCTAAAAGCTCTTCAAGTATCTGATTAAATGTTGTTCTTTGGCTACTGCCCCTGCTCCCCATGTGCCCCTTCTCACATCAGGCTCCGACCCTATAATATTCTCACTGGTACTTTCTCTTTGCACAATTTGTCAAATTGTCACAATTGTGTTACATATTGGGGAGGGAGCTATAATTCTTTGCTTAGGGCCAGCCTTCCCTTCCAGACTTTAAGTTCCATGAGGATAAGGCCCGTACTTTATTAGTTAACAATCTCTGATGTTTAGTGGTACCTAGATGTTCAATAACTATGTGCTGAATAATTAAATCAATAAATTCTTAAGGTAGGGTCTAGTTCAAGTTGGCTTGGCCACAATGCAACAGTATACATGGCTGAATTGACCCAAAAGATGGCAGAAGGAGAAAAGTTGACTCTAGACCATTCACTCTTGGTCCATTCTAACTTACATTTTATTGTTCCAATTTTCTTTTCATTCTTGTATCAGGTGAAGTCTTATCTCAAAATACATTAAAGAAAAATATTTTCAGTGTTATGAAATTTGCTGAGTTTTTCAATATGCTATAAACCTGGGGCTAGCAATAATTTACAATGGGTCAGAGTCATAAGCAGTGCTAATTTTTTCCCCTTTACTGCTAGTAAAGCAAGCTATATAATCTCTCATGAGCAAGCTGTTTGAAAATGATGGTGGGCTTATAAATGTTTACAATCGTATCTGTGAAGCTGGAGTACAGCCAGTTCTGAGTGGTATGGAGAACCAGAAGAGAACGGTAAGCCCAAGACCACCTTGACTTCCAATCTAAGAGTTTATTCTCTGTTCTCAGTTTTCTTTTTTTCTTTTTTTTTTTTTTTTAAAGATTTTATTTATTTATTTGACAGAGATAGAGACAGCCAGCGAGAGAGGGAACACCAAGCAGGGGGAGTGGGAGAGGAAGAAGCAGGCTCACAGCAGAGGAGCCTGATGTGGGGCTCGATCCCATAACGCCGGGATCACGCCCTGAGCCGAAGGCAGACGCCTAACCGCTGTGCCACCCAGGCGCCCCTCTGTTCTCAGTTTTCTTGACTTCTTTGCTGCAGTAGACAGACGGGGCATCATTTTTTTGTGGATTCTTTTATGTATCTCACTTCTATGACAACTCACCGTCCCGGGTTTGCTTTATCACTTTTCTTCTTCCTTCCCACTCCTTCCACACCCAACCTCATTGACTATGGCCCATTACTACAGTCCAATCATGGGACATCAGGGTCATACGGTGAAAGAGCAGTGCCAAGGAGTCAAGAAACCAGGCTCTAGTCCTGGTCCTGACACTAGTTATCTGTATGACCTTGAGCAGCACCCAATTCAAAGTACACCCTACATTTTTCTCTGTAAAATGAGAAGGTTAAAAAATTCTTTAAGTTTTTTTTTCTCCACATACTTTTCTTCATTTTCCTTCATTTTCCCCTCAGAGAAATTAACTTATAATGTGGTTTCATTTATTTGAAGTCCTAAATCCATCTTCCCAGCCCTAATCTCCCTCACTGCCATCTGCCCACATGCTATTTCCACTTAAATTTCCTCTAACATTCAACACTTACAGGCTGCACACTGCTGGGAGCGGAGGCTGCCAGTACCACTCTTTGGGAAAGCAATTTAGTAACATATCTCAAGAGTAATTTAGTAAGGTCTCTCGGTGAGATATGCGGATCCTCTTTTGATACGGGAATTCTACTTCTAGGAATCTATCACCAGAAATGATTCAAAACATTGTTTTAAAAGAGCTGTTAAGAAAGGAAAAGTTCACTGCTCCCCCTCCCACCCACCCCGCCACACAAGGGCGCACGCACACCCAGATGACCAAAAGTTGGGGTATTATTATGTAAATTACAATGTATAATTTTGATAAATATAAGTAGCCATTAAAATGGTATTTATGAAGGCTGTCTAGCACCATGAAAACAGGTGTAATATGTATAATTTAACAGCAAGTGAAAAGGATACAAATTACATGTGTATTTAAGTATGAAAACAAAGTAAGTACATTGAAAGACTTGCAAGATATTAAAAAATAGTATTTGTAGTTTCTAGATATTATATTATAAATGAAAGTTATATTTTATCTTCTCTGACTTTTCCATACTTTTCATTTACATGTTCATATTACTTGTGTAATTGAAAAGGAATGTGGAAGCAGATCTCATTTCCTCCCTTCCTAAAATCTCCCTCCTCCTTGGCTTCCCCATGGTGCTCAGTGGCCACATCTTTTCACTCTGTTAGGTGCTCAGCCCTGGAATTTTTAATTTTCTATTTTCTTTTCCTTTCAGCCTTCACATACAAACAGTTCCTAAATACAAAGGGATTCTTTTTCCACAATAATGTCTGTCCATTCCCACACTTCGTTCCAGAAACGAGGCTCTCCACTACTCACGCCAGAATGCATTTAAAAGCCTCCTCAAAACACTCCACATGATTTTCTTCCTCTCAGGTTTTAAAACTCTTTCCTTCGACACAGTTGCTTTTGCTTCTTATTATCTATCAATTTCAAATTGGGGCTCCACTGTGGGCCTTAAAAGGTTCACATGTAATGCCTTTTCAGCTTATTAACTCATTTTTCAAATTTCCCCTCCTCAAATTCTCTACTGTGCCCCAACAGAATTATTTTTTACCTTTGGGTTCCAACAGAGCGATGAACAAAATGTTAGTCCCAGACAAATCCTGGAAGGGATTACTACACTCGTAGTTTTACTGGCAGTGAGAATGGGAAATGGTATCAATAGAGAGCAGTATGTTTAGAGTAAGAGTAAGGCATGGCAAATGAACCCTGTTGCTGTTGGTGGTGGGGTTTTTTTTTCCCCTTAGATTTTATTTATTTACTTGTCAGAGAGAGAGCGAGAGAGCAGAAGCCGGGGCAGGGACAGAGGCAGAGGGAGAAGCAGGCTCCCCGCTGAGCAGGGAGCCTGCTGCAGGACTCAATCCCACGACCCTGGGATCATGACCTGAGCGGAAGGAAGATGCCTAACCGACTGAGCCACCGAGGCGTCCCCACTGTTGTTGTTTTTTAATAAAATCAAAACCTTCCATCAGGGGAAGGATTTCAGCAGGTTTCTGACAAAGTGCCTCACAACACCCTCATAGAGATGAGGTCAGCTAGATGATAATATGATTTGATAAACTAATCAAAAATTAAGTAACTGGACTGAAAGAGTCTCAGGTAAAAGAGAGGTCAGCCTGGAGAGAAGATCCTCCAGACACAGTGAGGGTCTCTGTGACATTTTTTAATCGAAAACATAAATAAGTAACTAGAAGCTGTTCTTATGCAATTTGCCAAGTGAAATATCTGGGAAGGGTAGTTAATATAAAGAATGGCAGAAAAAAGGACTAAAAAGGCCTAGAACACCTGAAATTTCAGGCTGATCATCAAGAAGTTGAAATTAAATACAGAGAAAGATGAATCCTTTCATCCAGGTTATAAAAACCTGCCTGCAGAATGGGTGAGACGTGCATGAACAAAGGTTCACATTTTACAGGGATTTCAGTGGACCGTATCTCCAACGGGAGCTAGAGCGTCATGTGGAAGCAAACAAGCAGTATCATTCATTTCTGGGCAACATTTCATAGACACCCAGGATGTCAAGCCAGGGAAGTGTTCCTATTCCGTTCCACCCGGAACTTGCTGAACTACAGTTCGGTACGGGAGCCGCCCTGTCATAGAGAAAGTGGACCGTCCGAAGCTATGCAAAGCAACACGACCAGAAGCAAAGAGCTTGCAAAAAGAGAAAGGACGTGAAAGAAAAGGGGTTAGCCTAGAAAGGAGTGGTGAGGGAAGTGATAACACAGCTGTGCCCTTCGGCGGTGTTCAACAAGCTCTCTGTTAGCCCGAGCTCAAAGGGAGCCAATTATAGGATAACCGACTGCAGCTCAGGGTAGGACACGGTTTTCCATCATTAGATCGGCCCACAACCACAGCAAGCATGGGCCAGCCGTGTGTCTGGTGACACTGGAAGATGGCCTGCTGTGTGACGGGATGGTGTCACAAGGGTGGTACAGAGTGACCAAGGTTTGCAGTCATTGCTTTGATACACTCTGGGAGTCTGAAATTCTGGAAAGCTATTAAATAAGGTGGTGACAACAAGAAATGAATCCATTTACTACCAAAGAATGTTAAGCTGGGTGGATTTCTCTCTACTAGTTTCTTTGTGCCGTGCTTGTGCCTCTGACACACTCCTTTATTACTGAAGAATCCAAAACATGAAGACAAGCTGTTGAAAGTCAGAGAGGAAAGGCAATCCCGAGTTATGCCCAACAGCTGTTCTGTCTCTTTGATGTTAAAAATCAATTGCCCAAAGGACAAAAGAAAAAACCTTTCAATCTTTCAATTACATTCTTAGATCTCACAGCGTTTTACATTTGAACCTAGAGTAGGAAAGTCTGGCAAAAAAAAAAAAGTGACTTTTGTATGGGAGGAAAGATAATGATGGTAGTCATACTTTGTTCTTCTTAAAAATTGTTCATAACTTCAACCCTGTGACACGCAATAACTTTACCCCAATTTACCACTGTGATTCATGAAAATTAAATTTATCACACAACTGATTTTAAATACGCCACCTAATATATCTTAAAAATGACAGAGGAAAACATATATATGTGGTCCTTTTTAAACTTCCTATAAAATGTGTTAATAAGCAAGATACTGCAGAAGGGACTGCAATACATTTCAAGACCACAGAACATCTTAATCATCTTTAGAGCAGTAACTTTTCATCAACTTGGAGCTCATTAATTTGGAAAGAAAACAAAACTGAAGACCAAATATTGATCAAGGCAATTCACTTTTCACAATATTAACATGTTGATGCTTTACTTGTACAGAAACAACAGCACTGATTATGGTGGAACCTTACAGCATTCATTGAAATATTCATGAGCACCAAGGGCACGTATACTGATGAGCACTGAGTTGTTCAACTGCTCTGTCGTACACCCGAAGCCAATCTAACAGTGTATGTTAATTACACTTGGATTAAAAAAATGGTAAAAGCCAATTCAATAGCACTTAGTTGACATTAAAGAAGATAATTTCAGACACTCTGAAAATGTTAGCGCCATAGATGCAGTAAAGATAATGTAGAATATTTATCAATTTTCAGATTTGGAAACTGAGGCCCAGAGAGGTAAAGTACTCCTTACCCAAGTCTGTGCAGTTGGTTAACTATGGAGGAAGGTCTAGAACCAGGTCTCCCAGCTCCCTGTCAAATGCTCTTAGTATCACACTACAGAGTACCTGAATCCCAAAGCAAACCAAATCCAGGCAAGCTGTCTGAATGCCTGCGTCACACAGTGACCTGTCCTAAGCCCTAGGGAAGAAATGGGCCTACAAAGAAGACGCTGCTTTTCTTAAAGAAACTTACGGTCTTGTGAAGAAAACGAATCTGAAAAATTAAGTTGTAGTTCCAGATCTTAATTCAAGAAATAAAAATACGTGACTATTTTGCATGTTGATGTGTGTTCCCATCAATATTACAGGAGCTCTGAGGAAACATGACTCTCAGGAGAAGGGGAGGTGGAGAAGTGTTGGGGGAGGGAGTGGGAGTTGAATCTTGCCAACTGGGGAGGATTCGTAAGAGGCGAGAGAAAGACGGCATTCTGGGAAGACAGAACTGTGTGAATAGATACACACTCTACTCGCATCTGTAAAAAGCCCCGCAAAACAACATACGACGGTATCACTCGTATTAGGTAAGCGATACTGTCATGTAGCGTGAGGGCAATTTTCATCAAGAAGAGCAATTAAATGTTTATCATCTGTCCTGGTGAACTGGGAAAAAAGACAGGAGCTGGTAACAATGAATACAGTGCTTTATTCACAGCTGACCCTTGAACTGCGCAGGTCCACTTACACACAGGCTTTGGTCAATGGACACAGCACAGCACTATGAATGTATTTTCTCTTTCTGATGATTTTCTTAACACTTTCTTTCTCTAGCTTCCCTGATTGTGAGAATATAGTATATAATACATAAAATACACAAATATATGCTAATCAACTGTTTATGTTATTGGTAAGGCATCCAGTCAACAGTTGGCTCTTAGTAGTTACGTTCTGGGGGAGTCAGTCTGTGGATTTCTGACGGTGCAGGTGGTCAGTACCGCTAAACCCCTTATTGTTCAAGGGTCAACTGTATTTGCTTACTTATACCTCATTATTCCACAAAGAAATTGAGGCGGCTTTAAAAACTGGAAATAAAAATTGAATAGAATAAATTAAGGAAAATGATAAGCCCAGCAATGAAAGCAGCACCCGCAGGAAAACAGACTATATGGTCCAGATGGCTGTTAGTTAGAGGTTGCGGGCAAGAGGGATGGAAACAGAGTTAACCCTCTTTAGCGTTTACAAGATTTTTCCTGTGTTAGATTAAAAATAAAGCAAAAGCTTGTAATTCAGGAGAAGTGGAGCCTTTCCCATTACTGAGACGAGAGGAATTTCTCCTGAGTCCTCATAAAGAAGCCACTGCATGATGCAGTAGATGTTGTCCTCAACCCCATCCCTGATTCTACGGTTATGAAGAGTAATCTCACATGGTCATCCTCATACTACCACTCCGTGAAGGAGTTTAGGAGTGATCAATTACAAAACAGTGCGGCCCACGTGCTTAGTCCTCCCATAATCTAAGAGGAAAATTTAGAATATGTACTGGATTGGAGGGACCATATATTCTTCAGTTCATATGGACTCATTTAGTTCACTCACTATTGATCGCATACAGTGTGGGGGACATGGGACTAGCCATGAATAGAAGGCACAGTCATTCTCGTGGTTAAATATTCTAGTGGTAGGAGAAGGATCATAGACAGACATATGGTAGGGGCACCTGGGTGGTTCAGTCATTTGAGCATCTGCCTTCAGCTCAGGTCATGATCCCAGAGTCCTGGAATGGAGCTCCACATCCAGCTCCCTGCTCAGCAGGGAGTCTGCTTCTCTGTCTATGCACCCTCCCCCTGCCCCCACCTCATGTTCTCTCTCAAATAAATGGATATAATCTTTAAAAAATATGTTACATGATGATAAATTGTATAGGGAAAAATAAGGCAGGACAAGGTTCGATGGAGAACATGGTGGGCAGCGTGAGGTTGGTAGTTAGAAAGGGTAATCACAGACAATCCCTCTGGTAGGGTAATGTTGGCGCAGAAGCCAGCATGAGAGAAGGAACGATACTCCAAGATATCTGGGAGAAAAGTGTTGCGTGCAAAGGGAACAGTTAGTGCAAAGGCCCCAAGAGAGAAGCATGCTTGGCATGTCTGAGTAACGGAAAGACACCCAACTGGGGAGAGGTCTTATGAAGATGAACGAAACAGGATGAGGTGAGAAAAAGGAACAATGGCAGAGTCAATCTTTGCTTCAGAAATCTCCTGCTGTGTCTGCTTCAACACAAGCCAAAGGTTGTTGAGGACGGCCAGCGTATACCATAGAACACGACCATCATCATGTCAGCTTAACCGCTGTGCTGAAATGGGAATCACCCAGCACAGACATGGCTTTTGTCTAAAGCCCAACTACACTATATGGAGAATATTAGAGCATGAAAACCAAGTGTATCACTTCTGACACTTAAATATCCATAGAAAGTTCTAAATTGGCTTCCTGGTGAAACCTCTGAAGTTTTCTGAATGCAAACTGCACCTCTATGTAACTGACATGCAGTATCAAATCGCTCATTACATTTAAGCCAACGGAATGCTACAGGGCATCTTTCAAAGGTGTTGACTTTGATTTTACAGACAATCTGGCAACTGTGTGGTAGCAGAATCCACTGTCTATTGAAGGCACTTAGGTGTGTCAACAAAACAGTCTCATCAATTTAGAGAAGACCATTTATGTTTGTTTCCCCTTAGCAGGGGACATGCATCCACAACACTGAGAAGTAATATCCAATCATTTAGACACACGTGCAGAGAAGGAGGGGAATAAAAATATCCCTTTATGCCATGAGAAATGCTGTCTCTTCCAAGCCTGTTCTATAAGCCTCATGTGATCTTTTAATGGGCACTGAGACACAGGATCTATTAAGATGATCAATAATTGGTTCCATATTGAGTTTGGAGATCTGAGTCCCTTAGTAATTGCCCAATAAAATACAAGTAAATAGCAATAAAACTAGCAAATATTGTGTATTGTTCTTTTCTTTTAAAAAATATTTTATTTATTTATTAGTTGGGGAAAGAGAGAGAGAGAGAGAGAGAGCAAGCATAAGCAGGAGGAGCTAGGCAGGCAGAGGGAGAGGCAGACTCCCCGCTGACCAAGGAGCCTGATGCAGGACCCTGGGATCACGACCTGAGTGGAAGGCAGATGCTTAACCGACTGAGCCACCCAGGAGTCCCTGTGTGTTGTTCTTGACAGATTCTGTCCCAAAGTGACACAGAATACATCAGTGACCTCTAATGGACCATCTCTGTCTAAAGGCTACCTTCACTACACCGAGAGTATTGGAGTAAGAAAGCTACGCTTGTAACTGCTGTCACGAAGAAAACTGACATAGAAACTGGTTGTCCAAAATGAATTTACAAATTGAACCATCAGTACCAAAATCTGGGTAGTACTGAAGTATACATTCAACAGTTAACAGTTTAAAAAATACGTGAAGTTCAGAGAACACAGTTACCTGCTCGGCCAACAAGGACGCTAAGCTAGAATACGCATCTGCAAACTCGGGACCGTATTTAATGGAGTCCTTCAGTAAGTTGATGGCCTCTTCTTTTCTCTCCTGGGACCTAGAGATTATAAAGAGGGAAAAAAAACAACGTCTTTTAATAACACTTTGTTTAAATCCTCTGATTAGATGTTAAAATCTCATTTCTTTTAGCAAAGATAACCTGATTTCTCTGGATTTCCCTGCAAACAAATTAAACTAGATTGTCTCAAGGTGCCGACAGTTTCTGTCTCTGAATCCTCAGTGGACAGAGATGTAAATGATGGGGCAGTTTATTCACTGATTTTTCTACCTTCTCTTTCCTGCTATGCACTGAGAGCTTTCTTTCATATTTTACAAGTCTGTTAGCCAGAAACCTTGACCCTCAGAGGACAGGTGTGGAGGCGCTGGTGGGAGCCGGCTCACAACGATGTGGACGATGTGCTGAGGCCCCTGGAGTACTAGTTGCACCCCTGCAGGCTGGACTCCCAACAGTGGCTGGGCCACCTATCAGGGACAAGCCCGCCGAACTGCTCACGTTAACCTTTGCTTTTATATCCAGGAGGCATCCATTTATACACAACATGTGAAGTTAGAAAATACTGTGACTACTGGCTGGCAAAGAATAATCAGCTATTTCATCATTATATTTTTATTGAAGATCTGGGCTTGTTCTGTTTTCTTCATTTTAGTCTTCTCCTGGGAAGTGATTACTTCTGGTTCAGAGAGGACTCAAGGCCCCAAAGTTATTACCAGTATTTTGGGTGGCAGTTCTCTTTCCTGCTAGTGCCACGGGGGAGGCACTAGGTCATTATCCTGATAAATCAGTATTTTTGAAGCCAAAAATATACACTGGCAGTGATCAACTTTGCTACTAATACAATTTCCCAAACACCAATCACTTGCTAAGTGCTAGACATTGTAAGTGGTAAAAGCAGTGGAATGGAAAACCAGAATCCCTGAACTATAGAGAGCCCCCCCCAGTCAAAGGGCCCCCCCCCATCTTTCCCAGGTACCAATATAGAATTGTGTGCTTCTGTTTTCATTATTTGGGGTCAACAATCATTTATGCAGCACGTACCTTATGCTCTGGTAACTTTTCACACAACAGTATTAATTTTCACCACAGTCCCGTGCAGCAGGTGTTCACGGCCCTATCATATTCTTTTTTCTAATGAGAAAATTCGGATTCAGAAAAGCTGAGTGACTTATTAGGTTGATACAACCAGTCCTCTGGGTCGAGAGCCAGTGCTCTTCCAACACACCGTATCTGCTTCTTCCAACTACTTAGATACACACGTCTTACAACCTTGCTGCTCAACGCGTGATTCATGCACCAGTATCATCAACCTCACGAGGAGCTTGTTAGAAACGCAGAGCCTCCGGCCCCATCCAGACCTCCTGAATCGAACCCTACATTTTAAAAAGCTTCTCTGGTAAGGTGTTTGCACACTGAGATTCCAGCAGAATTGCTCCATCAATTAGCCAAGGCATCTCAGGGAAGCTCCGGCTGCAAACCCCCACGGCTTCGGTCCTGTACGATGAAGACCTGGAGGGGAAACTGATACTGGCTCCACGAGTTTGAGTTCCCAGTGCTAGAAGCAGCATGCTCCAAGGCAATTTTACCTGGAAAAGGGTCTTCTATCATAGACCTTGGAAAAAAAAGTCATGTTTCCGGCACAGACCTTGCATTCAGCTGTTCAATTTAGCCAACATCTATCATTGGTCTATTACAAGTTAGCTATTTCCTAAGGGAGGTGGCCGTCCACGCTATCCTCTTCTTACTGGGGGTGAGCTAACTCCTACTGGGCTCCTCTAGACCCACAGTCCTGCCCTTAAGAGCAAGGTGTAACACCTGTGTGCGTCACTGGATTATTTTTGGGATGTGGCCTGAAAGTTGCAGGGTTGTAAGAAATTTGCATCACAGCTCTCTTAGTGATTTTTTTTTTTTTTACTGATTCATTCATTTAGTCAAGAAACATTTAAAGAGTGTCTGTGAGACTCTACAGGGGTCCACTATGTTCACATACTCCTGGGTTTTTAATCTAAAATATACCTTGAAGTACGTCTTTCCACGGGCACATGTAAATGAAAGCTAATTTTTTTAATCCTGGTAATTTGACTAATGCTTTCATGGTTAGCAGAATTCTTCCTCCAAGGATTTCATGTTTTTTTTTTTTTTAAGATTTATTTATTTTTTTTTAGAGGGAGATGGGCAGAAGGAGAGGGAGAGTGAGTCTCCTGATGCGGGGGGGGGGGGGTCAACCTCAAGACCCTGAGACCACAGCCCAAGCCAAAACCGAGAGTCAGACGCTTAACTAACCACGCCACCCAGGTGCCCCTCCTAACTCCTTATTAATGTTAATTTGGAAATGCTCCCCAAATCCACAAGAAGATTTGGGCTTAGGAAATTAAGGCTGAAGATTAAGTCCCTCAGGACGTAACTAGGATATTCTTCAAAATCAGCAGGAAAAAAAACCACAACAATTTGGTAGTAAAAATTTAGTGATTTTCATTTGTAATGACTCACATCAGTTAGAACAGCAACTTAAACCTTTTACATGTGAATTCGGTGAGATTAATTACCACTTAATGCCGCCTAGGAATCTAAACACTTGAGGCTGTCTGTTAACATTCACAGGACACACTGGTAAAGTTAACGACAAAGTTATTCACAGGGAACTTAACTCTTAATGAAAAAACTCTATCTCAGTCTCTTGAGGGATGGACACATTTTCAGGAAAATAGCTCACCATGTAATTTTGGTTAGTATAGGAGTATTGCAAGATGCAAAGACCATGCAGGCAAGCTATTTCCTCTTGTCACTGCACTCTTGGATGATTCTACTTTTCCCTGGGAGCCTTCGAGAGTCATTAGACAGCAACGGGTGTCAGGCACATGACACCCTAACACATATTTTATAATGTTTTTTTTACAAAAGCCCAAGAAACTCATAAGCAGTAATTGTGTTGTTTTTGTTTCTGAAAGGAAGAGAAATAGTGGGAAGAGCCAGTTCCTCTATTGTGTCTCTTTTTCTCAGCCTTTGGTGGGAGCTTATGAAATAGGTGTGATCTTGACATAATAACTTAGAGCAGATAATTCACCTCTTCTTCTTTGGTCATATAGTACCATGATTACCATGTGAGAACTGAACTTCCTTTCACCCCGATTCGGGCTTCAGAAGCATCCCTTTACGTATCCACATTACAGCCCATGTTTCTCTACTAATTGTCTCATATTAATTAAAAATTGCAGCAATATTCCTACAACTCTTTCAGTTTTGCTAGCTCACCCCTTCGTTCCCAACCTGTTTCTACTTCCCTTTTTCTTCTCCTACTACATGCAGACGACTGACATATATTTTTTCTAGAGCACTGCCTTCAACACATTCCTTTATATAAAAATCTTCATGAAGGCCCTGCTGCGTACAGACAGACTGTTTAAAACTTTCCACAATGTGGTTCTGAGCAACATTCCCAACATAACCAGGTGCCCACTGGTCCAGCCAGACTGCGTGGCCTTTGGCATTTATCCTACAGAACCTACGAGATCACCGCCTCTGTTGCTTTTCTACCCTCAGTGCACTTTAAAATCACTTCATGTGCTTTTAAAAAGATCTTGGTGTTCCTAGGCTCAGTCTCTTAATAGGAAACTCCCCATGCGAATGTGACAGTCATTCAGATGTGAGAAATATGGGTATAATTCATCCTCCTCGATTTACAGCAGTGGGAATTGAGGTTCCGAGGGCCTCAGTGACTTGCCTTGGTCCGAGCAAGAAGGCCGGCCCCAAGGAGGTCTTGTGCCTCCCAGCCTGGTATCCGAGCCAAGCTACTCCACAGATGGCTTTCTCCTCCTGCCTGCCCAGCTCTGCTTCCCTGACTCACCAGCTCAAAGCATGACCCCTCATCAGACCTTTGAAACATATAACAAAATTAGAAAACAGACATGTGCTGCCTTTCTTATATTTTGGTTTTCTTCCTGTATCCCTGTAAGGAAAAATGATGGTGGGGGAGTCGCCATCTGGAAGCCCTGTTCTGGCCTCCAAAGGGGCAGCTGCCCTTTCTGTTCTGCAGTTCGACATTCCAAAGAGTATCTGGGCTCCAACTCACTTTCTTCTCCAAGGCCCTGGCGCAGCACAGAGGGGCCCCTGCCCCTGCCTGGTGGAGAGGGCGCATCTGTCCACTCGAGCGTGGGCCGTGCAGGCAAGTTGTCGACACTCCCCAGTTCCCCAGGAGCTGGGTGTTGAACGTTTACTCTCTGCTAAGGACACAGTAAGTGATTCTTTTGCATTCTTTATTTTAGTTTTCCTTAAGTATAATGAGTTAGGAATAATTACTGCCAGTTTCAAGATTGAGAAAACAATACCGGCAACCGACACCCCAACGAAAATAAACTGAGATTTGGAGAGCTAAGTGATGTGCACCCAGCACACAGTTACTGTGACACCAGAATTCTCATGTAGAATTTTGAATCTGTCCCGTTCCACGTGCCGGCCACGCTCAGCACGTCTGCGCTCACTCTCTTCAATGTTAGGCGCTCTGAGACCATTACTAGGTTTTAAGCTCCTACACAGGCAAGACCCATGTCTTATTAATCTTACTTCTTTCATCCCAGTGATCTGCACACAGTAGAAATTCAATAATTTTAGTAAAGTGACCTGTACATAGTAGAAATTCAATAATTGCTAAATTAATTTAAGAAAAAAACATGGTTTTACTATTCTCTTTATTCCTAATCTTTGTAAATCTTAAATAAGTATTTCAGTATCCCAAAGAAGGTAGAGATGGATAATATTATCATCCACTTTATATCTCCATTTTTACAGCTCTGTCAATATTATAGAAGTAATCCTAAGGAAGACAGAAGCATCCCAAGCTTTAGAATCATAAGAAAATGACAAGTATAGTTTTTATGTATTGAGCACTTCCTACTTATCAGACACCGTTACAGCAGCTTCTCTGTCTTAATGCTGCATGGCAGTTAAGAGCACAAATTCAAAAACCAGAAGGACTGGCTTCGAATTCTACTTCTACCATTTACTAGCTGTATTTCTTTAGGCAAACTACCAGATCTCCCTGTGTCCCAGGTAAGTAGTATATATGTTTTGGCTGTTATTAGCTTGTTTAATGTTTCCAAAATCACCCATGAAAACCTATCTCCCTCTTCTTTTTTTAGTTAATTTTTTAAAACAAGAAGAGTGTAGTGTTTTTGAAATTCCCTCAAAAGTAATATACTTTCAGGGCACCTGGGTGCCTCAGTCAGTTAAGTATCTGACTCTTGATTTTGGCTCAGGTCATGATCTCAGGGTTGTAGGATCGAGCCCCATGTTGGGCTCTGTGCTCAGCATGGAATCTGCTTAGGATTCTTTGTCTCCCTCTCTCTTTCTCTCTCTCTCAAATAAATAAACAAAATCTTTTTAAAAATATGGAAGTATATTTTAAACTATTCACAAAAAAATTAGGGCTAGATGTCAAAGTGATTTTTTTCTCTGATACCATAACAATTTTTCTTAAACGTTTTATTTATTTATTCGACAGAAAGAGAGAGAGGGAGAGTGAGCATGAGTAGGGTGCAGGGGCAGAGGGAGAGGAAGAGGGACAAGTAGACTCCCCACTGAACATGAAGCCCAACTCTGGGGCTCGATCCCAGGACCCTGAGATCATGACCTGGGCTGAAGACAGATGCTTAACTGACTGAGCCATCCAGGTGCCCCCATAGTAGATTTTTAATACAGTTTAAATCATCATTAAATACACAAATGAATACATTGCACTAAATGTAAAATCACACCCCTAACAAACAAGTCATTACCCCTGGAAACTTCCTTCTAAGGCAAACACTCAGCCGACAAGGCCAAAATGGCAGACTGACAGTTCAGAATCCACTCAGCTGATGTCAGAACCACATAAAGGAGAGGGTCTGCATTTCTAGGGGTGATTGCTAAAGGTGAATATTTGGGCAAGAAAGAATCAGGAGCAATTTTGAGTCTTTTCTTCAGTAAAACCAGGAAAGCTTCTTAGAAAAGAAAGATTTAGGCTGTTATCTCCATGTGAAAAGATATTAAAAAAAAAGAGGCAGAAAATTTCAAATAGACATTATAAAATTTCTTAATAATGGGAATTACTATGTACTCTGACAGTACAGATCACCCCTGGGCCAGCATTAGACAGTATTAAAACTTCCTAATACATTCATTTTGGATCTATCAGAAGCAATTTGGGGAAATCAGAAGCCCATTTTCAAGGTAAGCCCCATCTGTAGAGAGCCACTCTGTTAGCCATTTACACTAAATTGACAGGTCAATCCCAAAGGGGAAAAATAGGAAAATAACACTTGCATCTGAATTGGCCAGGCCTGTGATTGAGCTAACGCCACAGGTTATTCCTCCGAATAACCCAGAAAAAGTCTGCACTAAGTAGCCCATAACTGGTGAATGAATTGATTAAAATCAAACCTCAGCACATCCCCCATGGACAGACACCTTCAGTCACAGGTCACACAAAAGAACATTCTGAACCCCTTTGGAAACTCATGTCACACTAGGGACTGTCAGAGCTTCTGTTGGGGGTTCAAATGGCACTGGTGGAACCATTAGGGACCCTGGGTAGGTGACAGGAGCAGGTAAGGGTAAAACCGTTCCAGCGTGATAATATTTACTGCCTTGCAACATCCTGCATTTGCTTATTCACCAAATAAGGAAACATCAAGTGACTGCACCAGCTGATGACCAACGATCCTCCATGGCCTAAAATATTTTGTCTTTGCTTTCCCTCAAGATTAACAGTCCTCAAATTTTAGTGCTTAAGAATCACTGGGTGTTTGGTAAAATGCAGAATCCCAGGCCTAAGATTCAGTAGGTCTGGGGTAGGGCCCAGGAATCAGCATTCTTACTAAGCCCTTCAGGTGACTGTCGGGCGTGGTCGTGAGCGTCTGCTTCAGGAAACTCTGCCCTGCTTCTCTGTGGGATTTGCCCCTTCAACTGACCCCGGGTATAAGGCTAAACGTGAGAGGATGATGAACGCCAAAAATGAAGGAAGATGCCCTGGGCCAATCACAGCCAAAAAGGGCAATCACAGTGGCCAGCTGATTTGCCCGATGACAGGGAGGCTAGCGTGGGGGGCGGGGTGAGGGCACGCTGAGAAAGACTGCAGCTGGAACAGGCAGTATTCTCTCCCTGTGGGTGTCTCTACTCTGCATCGAGCCTGACAGCCTGTGTCGTCCACGCGGGGATCACAGCATAAATAAAAATCTCCTAATATTGTGCAAGCAAAACTCTACTCTCTCAAGTTTCCCCCAGGAACTTCCAAAAGGCTAAAAGTCCTGAGAAGGTCTTCCTGGGACCAATAACATCTTCATCATTGATTTCATGAGCGAAACATTAAGTAGAAATTAGATCTTGCTTATCACGTGCAAATTTTGCCATTAAACCTTTGTAGCTTCCCAGGGAATTTCCCCTTTGGTTATACAGCAGTGGGGCTGTTTTTCTTGTGTGGTAAGTAAAAACGTCTGCATCATCTCGCTTTCCTGGCTCTATCTCAATGACAGATATTTAGGGAAAGCAAATAAGGCTTCACCATATTTTCTTTTCGTAATTAAGGACTTGTTAAGTTTGTCAATTTAGGAAACTTTTTGGATTCCTGTCTAAAATCTCATGACACGTTCATTTAAACTAAAAGCAGATGCTTGCTTTGAAAAAGTATTGACATTTTGGGAGAATTTAGGAAATGCCAGGAACAGAAATAAATGGATTTGGCAATCCACTTGGCAGCAGTAAAATTTCCCATTAACCATAGTGTGAACTTGGGAGTGCTGGGAGCTCCCCTAGTTATGATTCCATTGTTGGGAGTGTTTTGTTGTTGTTGGGTCCCAAAACGATGTCTCTCACACAGGAAAAATATTCTGATTTTGGGTGGGGGGGGTTGGAAGGGGGACACATAGACTTTGACAGTTTGAAAAACTGAATTGTGAAAGTCAAATTGTAAATATCTGACAGATGAGCTTTTCAGAACACACACTCCTCTATGGCTCTACTATCTCTCCTGTATAGGAAAAGAAAATTGGATCAGATTTTGTGTAGCCTCTTTCATGGTCACGTTAACTGAGCATATCTCTGGGCAATGTTGTGGGAATACAGCATTGAGTTTACTGGTGTCCATGCTGGTTGTGTGGCTTGACTTTTTATGGAAGTCGCACAGGACAATTGTCTGAAAGGCAGATTCATATTGCCGGGTGATGAAGAATGCATTTTTTTTTTCAATTCAAGACTATAATCACTATATTTAGCATTAAGAGAGTGGATGACCTAGACCTCACCCCCTCCGCCAACACAGGTCGGTCCGCAGGGTCAGGGTGTGGTCATTGTGGCCACAATGGGAGGCAGCTGGGGTGCCCACCCTGTGCCGTGCAAGTGGTCAAGCTTGAGTGACCTTTAACACCTCTCCCCGCAGCTGAAAACTGAGGAGCAGAATGGTAGGAAGTCCTGATGCCGGCGAGTTACAGACGGTCAGAGATGGGGACACCGCTCACATCAGCCCTCCCACGGGAGCTGGCACAGAGCAGGTCCCGAGGACATGTTCATCCAGAATCCCTCCCGTTTCACTCCTTTAGAAGGCTTTTGACGTCGTCATCAACTCAGTGAGGTCACTGCCCCGAACCCCGGCAGGATGCTTGCCTCCCCACGGCCTCGCTCCTGCACATCTCAAGCCAGCTCTGTGCCCCACGTGCAGGGAGGGGAGTGGGGAGTGAAAGGAAACAGTCCCAAGCCAGCATCCCTTCAAAGCTCACGCAAATATTTATGCTCAGCCCTTCCATGCTTTGAAGGGAAGCACAGAAACAGTGCTCCCAGTTTGGCACCTGCAGGAGAAGGCAGCTGAGAAGAGCCTGATTCAGCCAGGATTCATTCACTGCCTAGATGAAGGGTCTCTGTGATGACACAGTGGAATGGGCACACGCCGCGTTTTAGGCTCAGGCTGATTGCTGTCTAAATCCCAGCTCTGCCCTCAGTAGCTGTGCGACTCGGATGCGATGTTCCACTTGCATGTGCCTCGGTCCAAATCTGCTGAATGTGTCCATCAGTCTCCACCCTCAGGTTCCTGTAAGGGTGCAGTAAATGCACGCAGGCAGTACGCTCAGCAGACTGGTGCATGGGACAATGCAATAGATGTTACCTCCACTTGCTCCTTGTCTACTTCTCAGCCGGATTCCCATCTGGAATTTCCACCAGAAGCCTCACCGACTAACTTCGCAGCAAAACCAGAATGCTGTCCCAGTGCAAGTATTACATCGGAAGAGAAAAGGGGCTCTCAAGCTCCTTTCTGGTCTTCCACTTCAGTTAAGGGATGAGAAACTTGGGCATCATAGTGAAAACCACAGATTCTTGCAGTTAGATTTAAGGGATCACCTAGTCCCACCCTTATTTCAAAAAGGAGGAAAGTGAGTCTTAAGGAGGTTGAATATTGCCTGGAGCTGTTCGACTGCAGGGCTAGAAAATGCATTCTTTACTTCCTTCTGATTCTTTATTAATTTTATACCAAGAAGCTGAGCTTCAAATTGGAAGTGGGAAATTATGTCCCTGGGCTAATAATTAATCATCGCTAAAACTTATTTCATCTTTATTGGGGGCTAGGTCCTATGTTAAATACTTATAGGCATTCTCATGCATAGTACTCATGAAAACTAGTTACTGGTATTATTTCCCCTTTCATAAGTGAGTAATTGGAAGCATTGCAAAATAAAATTGTTTTCCCAAGGTCACACACTACCACATGGGAGAACTGAGATCCAAACTTACTAAGTTCTTCCACAGCTTCTGGTCGTGAGGAGAGATACAGAGACAGTGTGACAGCAAGATGTAGCAGGAAGTGCTGGCTATGGAGGCCCCCGATGATAGAGCCACTGCTCACAACCCGGCCCCCCACCCCCCACCCTGTCTGTAACAGGGCTCCCTGTCTGTAACAGGAGAGGCTGGCGCCTATCCTCTGACTACTCTGAGTGGGCAGGTGTATGCGGCGTGAGGAAGGGCTTTGTAATTCATCACGCAGGTGTCAGCTATGAGTGTGTTCATCATCCGTTGGAGGACAGGTGGCAGAAAGGTTGAGGGCAGAGAGCCCCGCAATGCTGCCCCGCAGACAGGTGGGACCACGGGAAAGCACCGGCTGGGTCCTCGCTGGAGGGGAAGGTGGGAGGAAGACTTCAAGGCAAGCTTCACAACCCCACAGTGCTTCCCACCCTGCAGACCACAGGCAAGCGTGGACCTGAGGCAACGTGGAGAACATGCATATTCCTCTTTCGGCCCTTCGTGTTTCTCCTCCTAGCTACACAGAGCTAAAAAGCTTCTGACAATATTTAACAGCTTAGATTTCAAATTTAGCCTCTGCGTCAGGGCAACATTGATCGACCGGACTTAAGATAAAAAGTTGAGATGCCTGGTCCCCTAAAGTAAGGTAATGCATGCAAGAAGAAATTCCCAATGGTTACCCTCATCTCTCTTTTTTTAAGTTTTTATTTTAATTCTGGTCAGTTAACAACCAGTGTTATGTTAGATTCAGGTGTACAGTATAGTGATTCAACACTTTCTTGTTCGTTTCTCTTACAATTATAATTCTTATAACTGACTTGTACCTCCTTTAAGCTACATCTCCCGTCAAGAGTTGCTCCAAGTCAGAGCCTAGCACAGGATCTTAAGGAGACCAGACTGCAAATGGAGCCCGGGAAACTTGTGGAGTTTAAGGACGGCTGTGGGGGCGGGGACTAATTTTCAGGGCAGGGGAGACCATTGAACACTCTACAGTCTTGTATTTGACAAAACAGTCAGGCCTGTTTAATGATCCTCTGTCAGAAATATTTATGCAAGGAGAGAAAAAACATTCCAATTCCTTCAGGAGAATGTAAACAAAACCGGGGATCCCTTCAGGCTTGCTCTCCCTCACAGTGCTTCCCCTGCAGGCTGTCTTCTGGCCTCACCAGAGTTTACTGCAGCCATCATAGCAAAAGAAGGCATTCAGAAAAGGGACCGGTCCTTGCAAACCGTACTATGGTTTTAAACAACTCACTCATGCTCAATTCATTAGCAATCACAGCATGAATGAACAGAGTTTTGGTAGGGGAGAGATACTTAACAAAAATATTTTAACAATTAGCAATCTGTGTAGACACAAGTAACTCCCAAATCTTGAGCAAAAAGGTAAACGTTTTCATCCTTTCCCAGATAATCCAGTTTGGTACAAACACTGAATGGAAGATAAAAATGCAAATGAGGAGTGGCTGGGTGGCTCAGTCTGTTAAGCGTCTGACTTGATTTCAGCTCAGGTCATGATCTCAGGGTCCAGATATCGAGCCCTGCGTCCAGCTCTGAAGCCTGCTGAAGATTCTTTCTCCCTTTCCCTCTGCCCCTACCCCCCTCCTCTCTTAAAAAAAAAAAAAAAAAGCAAGTGAAACCATATTTTAGGTGAACTAGAAGAGTTCTTTAAAACCTTTGCAATATTCTCTCCAATGAAGATTGCAGGTTTGTATTTCACATATGCTGTCAAGTGGTCAGGGAGAGACACCCAGCACGGGAGAGTGGTGGAAAAGACAGAGGAAAGTCCTAAATGCTAAAACATTTGGACTCCATGTGTGTATGGAACAGACAATCAGTGAAACTCTCAGCTGCCCCTCAATTTATAGGGAAGGTGGAAGAAGAATAGATGTTGGAAGTAAAAGAAAAAAAAAACATGAGACACAATGAAATGAAGAGCTTCGAAAGCAGGAGGAGGTCAATAGTGTCATATTCTTCACTTCAGAGACATTAGGGGTATGAGGGCCGAAAGAACAGGTGAGGACAAAGGAGAAGCACCAAGTCCTAACCATTCTTGCCGGTTTGATGGGAGACATTTCAGAAGGAGTTAGGAGAACAACTTGAGGGAACAGCTGAAATGAGAAAGATCGTCTCGGGGAATCTGGGGTATACAGAAATTTGTGGAATGGGAAAAATCTGAAGACCTAAGAGGGAGCCCACAATACTGGATGGGGGAAGGGGACAGAAATAGAATCAAGAACACATACGGATTTCACACTGATGCCTACTCGTGGCTAAAATATAAAAGACTGACACTACCAGATGTTAGGGTGTGAAGCACATGGATCTCTTACCGTTGTTGATGGGAGGGAAAGTGGTACAATGACTTTGAAGAATGGTTTGGGAGCTTCTTAAAACATTAAGAATTTACCCACAATTCTCTTAGATATTTATCTAAGAAAAATCAACATACAAAGACTGGGACATGAATAGTCACAACATTAATATTGGTAATAAACCTGTGAAGGAACCAAGTATTCACCCACAGGAAAATGGATAAACAAATTACAGTATATTTACACGATGGACTACTTCTCAGCAATAAGAGAAATGTAATGTGCAGCCACAGGAGTGAGACTCAACAGCATGCTGGGCAAAAATATCCAGATGCCACAAAAGTGCAGAGTAACTGATAACCTTTAAATTAAGATCTAAGACAGGCGAAAATATTATGGTGGAAAGAATCAGAACAATGATTGCCTCATGGGAAGGGGAAATTACTGGAAAGAGGCAGAGTATATAGAAAGAATTGTCAAAACCCAGATTTGTGCATTTTTTTTCCATATCAATGATGCCTCAACTTAAAAAAAAACAACAAACAGGGGCGCCTGGGTGGCACAGCGGTTGGGCGTCTGCCTTCGACTCAGGGCGTGATCCCTGCATTATGGGATCGAGCCCCACATCAAGGCTCCTCCGATATGAGCCTGCTTCTTCCTCTCCCACTCCCCCTGCTTGTGTTCCCTCTCTCGCTGGCTGTCTCTATCTCTGTCAAATAAATAAATAAAATCTTTAAAAACAACAACAACAACAAACAATGCATAAACATGATGTAAGCACTGGCCGTGTTAAGGAGGCCAGACAATTCTTCCTTACATGGAAGAGCAAAAGAAGGGAGAGTCCGTGAACATGCAGGACATTTTGAGGTAGGAAGAAGGAAATCTGCAAAAACTGACCTGGATTGATTTGAATATTCTTAGTAAAAGTAAGGGGTGTGTGTATGGGCACTAAGAAGGGGAAGAAGGAAAAGAAAAAATATTGAGAGGAACCATAAGACCATAAGGGATGAATCTCTAACGCCTTTAACCCCTGATCCTGTTTTGTTTCACAAGGCTCTCTCCAGAATTTTGATAGGATCCCCCTCAACTCAGATTTGTGTTTTTCATTCCCAACACTTGACAGATTGGATGAGGGTCTCGAGCATACATTCCTAACAGAGGTGAAAATTGCTTCTTGGAGTGGAGGTGTGCAGTGAAAATAAGATTAGATTACATGTAAAAAAATAAAACTAGATATGACAACGGTTTGTGGTCTCCCAAAGCTCAACATTATTAACAAATCTTATTCTTGAGTATTTATTGGGGAAGGAGGTGTTTAGGAAAAAATGCTTTAAAAGGCTCCTAGGGGAAGGGTGGGGGGCTGATAACGAAAAGGAGTTGGGAAATACTAGTCTAGGGAAAGCAAAATGCAGGCAATGGGGTACCTTGAGCTGGGGGCTTGGTCAGCAAGTGAATGATGGTCAAGGTGTGCAAGAGTCTAAGCTGATGTCACATGCATTAGTGAAAGGTGTAATTAGAAATGGGATTATAAATTATGAATATAAAAATCAGAGAGCACAGAGGTTGTAACAGTGGTGAAAAGCAGGGTGGCAGGAATGAGGGAGTAGGAGGGGAATCACACTGGTCATGGTCATGCCAAAACTAAGGTCTTAAAAAGGACAACTGAGCATGGAGAGGAGCTAGGAGGTGGCAGGTCATCATGATGACCCCATCAAAGGGTCAGGAGGAATGACAGAGTGGAAAGGGAAGGGTGGGCAGAGGTTAGAGGTTAAGGTCGAAGAAGAACATCAGAATTTGGGTGGTAGAGACAAAAAAAGGTCTGTATAAGAAGGCTGCGGCCTGCCCATGTTGGTGGGTGCCCAAAGCAGAGCAGAACTGGAGGTCCTGGGGTGAAGCTGGCAGAGAAACGGGGTGACTGATTCAAGTTGGGGAGGGGCTGCAATGGGATTGAGAGTACAGATAAATAAGGTTGGAGGTACCCTGAATACTACAGGTCACCATGGGACCGGGGGCAAGGAGTGAGATTTCCCTCCAAGGGGAGAGTACAGAACTTGCACACCCGAAGTTGACATCATCATATGTGAAAGGAGCTCAAAAAGCTTTTCTTTATCCAGTGGGTTGGCATTTCAGATTCCCTGAGGCTTGAAAAGCAGAGAAGAGGACAGCTACTATCTTGACTATATCAACTCCTTTTTATAAAATAAAAGGTGGTATATATAGCTACTGCCAGAGCTATAAAGAAATGTAATCCCAAACATTTCACTTTATTTCAAAGATAACAGTAACCCTTCTTCCCATGTCCTTTTCTTTCTTAGGATTTAATTTTCTAAAGGATCAGACTAAAAAATGTATTTTGTTTTTGAAATTCAACTTCTATATAGTTCAATTGTTGGACATCCCACTTCACTTTCTTCTGTATTTTGATTATAATATTTATTGTAATACCCATATAATGCCCATATCCTATCATGTGAATGGAAGGGAGTTTTGGCAATGAGGGAGACATGATGTAATTCTTTAAGAGGTTCTTTTCATATTCTGTTTCAGTAGCAAACAGTAGCAACTATTTTATCCAAGCAGTCATACAAATATTTTCCCATGCCCTGAATTTACATATTTGATTATATTCTCTTGAGCCATCAGGGACTTCTGCTCTTTTCATCCATAAAACGTTTATGCTAATCTTGCCTATTTTCTTTTACATTTTAGGTTCCAAGCAAAGACAACAATAATTAATATAAATTAAGAATGCTGGCATGGAAAGCTGTTCCTTATTAATCTGTCACACGGTAAATATGCCTCACAGAATCATAATAGGTTAGTGTCCAAGTCCAGTGAAACGGTCAAGAAAGAGGCCAAATATATTTGGATAACATTCATTGAAATCTATTGCTGTGAACAGGTCTAAAGCTGGATGTCGTATAATTCCAAGAATTCAAAAGAAATTTGTCTTCAGTGCTATAAGATTCTTGGAATGTTCTGACAGAATCACATTTTACTTAGAGCTTCTGGCCTGGACAAAGTCTTGCATTTCTCTCAAAGTCAAGGTCATTAATAAAGGTCTGTGCCGTCCAATACAGCAGCCACTAAGCACGTGTGGCTATTGAACACTTGAAATAGGACTAGTCTGAGATAGGCTGTAAGTATAAAACATACACTGGTTTTCAAGAATTACTTATAAAAAAATGCACACTAGCTCAGTAATATTTTTACATGTTCAATTTTAAAATTAATTTTTAATATTGATCACATTAAAATGATAATATTCTGGATATACTGCGGTTAAATAAAATACACGATTAAAATTAATTCTACCTTTTTTATGTCCTGAAATATGGCTACCTGAAAATTTTAAGTCACAGACCTGGCTCTCATTACATTTCTGTGGGGCAGTGCTGCTCTGGGCTGTAGCCCAGTTTTGAGGGGAGCCACAAGGAGGCAGTCAAGTGTGGTCAGACAGGTTTAGTTCAATTGCCACGCCTTCTCTTTCTTCCTTAAGGGGGGCATTGGCGCATTGCTTCTCCAAGCCCTCCTTTTGTCATTTATGAAACAGGAATAATGACAGTGCCCTGCTCTCAAGGATGATATAATCTAACGCTTGCATCTAAAAAGACGCTCAGGTTCTCAGAATGAGCATTAACTTCTAGATTAAAAAAAAAAAGGGAGGGGGCACAATTTAAAAAACTTAGCTGCCTAATGAGAAACAGATAGGGTAAAAATCTTAAATAGTAAAATGGATTGGATCAAACACAATTTAAAATATCCTTATCTTTTTTTGTCTTGACCCATTGCTACTTAATAGCAGACATATATTAAGGAAAGTGGAAATGAAACTCAGAGTTAACTAAATGTGGATTAGCTTTACTTTCTGGTCACGTCTCTCTGCTACTGAAGGACATAATGTAAATAAACATTACCGTTTCCTTAAAAAAACAAAAACCCGTGATAGACCTTTCTCGCAAAAGGCAATCACATGTCATTAAACAGCTAAATATTAAGTAATTTTTGGGTTGGAGAGCTATTGGGGCAGCATGGAAAGTGACTAGAACAGGAGTCCAAGGGCAGGGATTCAGTCCTGGGTCTGCCAGAGCCTAGCCAATGGCACATGAGATCTCTGAGCCTTGGTTCTGTAAAATGTGGATGTGGATGATAATACCTTTCACGACAAATTAAAGAGCAAATTAAATAACACATATGAAAATACNCACATGAGATCTCTGAGCCTTGGTTCTGTAAAATGTGGATGTGGATGATAATACCTTTCACGACAAATTAAATAACACATATGAAAATATNATATGAAAATACGTATCTGTAAACTGTAAAGTATTATGTAAATATTGGCTATTATCACAATTTTCTTCCACTAGATTGTAAGGATAATCTACATGGGTATATCCACTCTGCTCTCTGATGTAAATCAAAAGAAAACCAAAAAACAAAACCACAGTGGCTCTGTACAAGGCACTCCTCTTCTCAGGACCCTCGTTCCCTCTTCTTCCTCGTCTACTTTCAAGAGTGACTCGGAGGGCCTCATTTAAAAAAAAAGATGCACTCAGGGAACTGCAGTCTTACATAAATGTAAGGCATTGTTGTTGGTTTGGATCATTGTCAAGAGTTGATTTTGACAAAATCTCTGACAAAGAGAGAAAAAACCCTACGTTCAGTATCCAGGACTCCCTCCTACTGTGAAAAATAGCCATTACCACGGTCCAAAAAATAATTCCTTGTCCTTTTCACTCACATATCCTCATTCATGATAACAGCCAATGACGATAACACGTGACTGAAAAAGGAAGGTTAGAGCGCGCGTCTCGGCGAGATGGCATGTAAGGGCTGCCGACTGTCATTTTTAACTAGGGCCGCATTCAGTACAATATGATCTTCATAACTGCAGGACAGCATTCCTAACAACAATGGCCACTAGAGCTGGCTCTTTGGTGGAACAAATACTCATCGATGTGGTCTTTAAAATCAGTACTGTGTGATCCAGGCAACCCAAAAGACACTGACAGCACTTTATCCAGCCATAAAATTATTTGCTCTCTAAGGTAGGACTTAAACAGATACAGCAATGACTTGATAAACATGAGTCCTTGGGACTTCACATAAAGAAGTAAGAGCTCATAAAAATAGGCGAGTAAAAAAGCACCCTACTGACCTGCAACTATTACCTGCAATAACTACTCGTTTCCCCACATCTCTTGATTGGTTATTATTCTCTATAGGCGCTGACCAGTCCTAAAATGGCTTTTCTGTCACAGCGTGTCCCACTTCATTCTTAGTTGTTTCTCGTCATTCTCAGCGTGTATGAAATTGTAACAAAAAATTACCTAATTTGAAAAAAAAGTGTATTTGGTTTTTGCTGATTTATACTTTTATTTCTTTCATTTGAATTGTACTTTCCCTGCATTTACGTATTTTTGTATAGTGTTCCTTGATTTCGTGCTCCCGTACCTGGACAAAGCCATTCCTAAGACTCAGGACGGCATCTATCATGTCATACGATATATTAGGCTGTTCTGTGATTAACCCACTCCAGCGCTTCTGTCCAAATGGGATTCGATAAAAACACACGTTAACACACATTACAAAAAAGGACCAATATCTATCTGCATGTGTCGAATTCAAGGAGAAAACAGGAAGGTGAAGACGTTGCATCGCATGGAGTTACTGAGGCAATGAAGGCAACCCCGTGAGGGAGAGGACAAGAGGACAGAGCAAACCATGAGCTTTAAAGGTACCCGACGAGGGCTCTAGAAGTTTAGAGACTCAGAAACCAATTCAGTAAGTGTGGAGATTTTTTTAAAAAGATTTATTTATTTACTTTAGGGAGAGAGAGAAAGAGAGAGAAAGAGGGGTAAGGGGCAGAGGGAGAGAGAGAGGAGGAATCTCAAGCACATTCCATGTTGAGCACAGAGCCTGACTCGGGGCCTGATCTCATGACCCTGACTGAGATCATGACCTGAGCGGAAACCATGAGTCAGCCAGCCGACCGACCGAGCCACCCAGGTGCCCCCAGTAAGTATGTAGAATGTCAGCACCCCAACAAGCAGAGATAAATACATCACTACATTCTCATTCCAAACATTTTTCACCCGATTTCCACTTCCGATGTTTTCAACCTGTTTTCTTCAGTTTAGAAGTTAAATCCCATAACTGCCACCATTTCGTTATTGCCAAAACTACAGATGCCGGCACCATCACCAAGAAGCCTAGACTTTGTATTAATAAAATTATAAGATGCAAACCTCTTTTAGTCTACAGTGATACAAATTGCACTATCAAACTTTTACAGGGCAGTGAGTGAAAAGCAAACACCAGGGACTGACTGTACCTAGCAGGTCTCCCTAAAAGCAAGAGTTACCATGACAGGTCGAGGCCGACTTCGCTCCGTTTCTTACTGCTAGTACACGCAGAACACGAGCCATGGTTACGTCATCTGGCCGCAGCTTTAGAGCACACTGCTCTTCCTAGACAAGGGCTTTGCCCAAAGTATACTCAGGGAATACTTGGGAAATGCCTTACCAAAAAAAAAATTGACTTTGGGAAATGTATTCCATATTGCCTTCTTGGAGATTCACAGGACATGTAGCATATTAACGGTTCTTGCAAGAGGGGGAGTCTTCTTGGTCTAACTCAACATTTCCTAAGTTTACCTGACCATGTAACCCTTCCCTATTCCTACCCCTCTACAGGCAACCTAGAGACACCTTCCAGAACTAACACTTCCAGAGAGACACTCTGGGAAATACTCTTTTGGACTGATGAGGGATAGAATTATTTCAGATGGACATGACCTCCTCTCAAAGCTTGAAAACCCGATTATTCCACTCTGGGAAGAAGAGACAGGAGCACAACCAGATGAGCATTAAGAAGGAAAGGATCTCCTGAATTACAAGACCACCAGATCAAAGGTACACACTCTACTTACTTGAGGAGATTGCCGAGATTGAAAAGAGCCCGGTTGTGCTGTGGATTTAGCTGGAGAGCCCTCTGATAGTACATCTTTGCCTCCGCTGTGTCTCTCGTCAGTGTTCCAAGGTTGTTCAGGGCACTTGCGTGGCGAGGATACAACCTGAAAAATTAGAAATATTCAGCCACGATTGCTCAAAAACTTCTAAGCTGGGCACGATGTGCTTGTTCTCCCGCTCCCCGCCCCCCCCGGGAATGCCACAACCAAAATGAAACACTGAATTCTNAATGGAAGGGAGTTTTGGCAATGAGGGAGACATGATGTAATTCTTTAAGAGGTTCTTTTCATATTCTGTTTCAGTAGCAAACAGTAGCAACTATTTTATCCAAGCAGTCATACAAATATTTTCCCATGCCCTGAATTTACATATTTGATTATATTCTCTTGAGCCATCAGGGACTTCTGCTCTTTTCATCCATAAAACGTTTATGCTAATCTTGCCTATTTTCTTTTACATTTTAGGTTCCAAGCAAAGACAACAATAATTAATATAAATTAAGAATGCTGGCATGGAAAGCTGTTCCTTATTAATCTGTCACACGGTAAATATGCCTCACAGAATCATAATAGGTTAGTGTCCAAGTCCAGTGAAACGGTCAAGAAAGAGGCCAAATATATTTGGATAACATTCATTGAAATCTATTGCTGTGAACAGGTCTAAAGCTGGATGTCGTATAATTCCAAGAATTCAAAAGAAATTTGTCTTCAGTGCTATAAGATTCTTGGAATGTTCTGACAGAATCACATTTTACTTAGAGCTTCTGGCCTGGACAAAGTCTTGCATTTCTCTCAAAGTCAAGGTCATTAATAAAGGTCTGTGCCGTCCAATACAGCAGCCACTAAGCACGTGTGGCTATTGAACACTTGAAATAGGACTAGTCTGAGATAGGCTGTAAGTATAAAACATACACTGGTTTTCAAGAATTACTTATAAAAAAATGCACACTAGCTCAGTAATATTTTTACATGTTCAATTTTAAAATTAATTTTTAATATTGATCACATTAAAATGATAATATTCTGGATATACTGCGGTTAAATAAAATACACGATTAAAATTAATTCTACCTTTTTTATGTCCTGAAATATGGCTACCTGAAAATTTTAAGTCACAGACCTGGCTCTCATTACATTTCTGTGGGACAGTGCTGCTCTGGGCTGTAGCCCAGTTTTGAGGGGAGCCACAAGGAGGCAGTCAAGTGTGGTCAGACAGGTTTAGTTCAATTGCCACGCCTTCTCTTTCTTCCCTAAGGGGGGCATTGGCGCATTGCTTCTCCAAGCCCTCCTTTTGTCATTTATGAAACAGGAATAATGACAGTGCCCTGCTCTCAAGGATGATATAATCTAACGCTTGCATCTAAAAAGACGCTCAGGTTCTCAGAATGAGCATTAACTTCTAGATTAAAAAAAAAAAGGGAGGGGGCACAATTTAAAAAACTTAGCTGCCTAATGAGAAACAGATAGGGTAAAAATCTTAAATAGTAAAATGGATTGGATCAAACACAATTTAAAATATCCTTATCTTTTTTTGTCTTGACCCATTGCTACTTAATAGCAGACATATATTAAGGAAAGTGGAAATGAAACTCAGAGTTAACTAAATGTGGATTAGCTTTACTTTCTGGTCACGTCTCTCTGCTACTGAAGGACATAATGTAAATAAACATTACCGTTTCCTTAAAAAAACAAAAACCCGTGATAGACCTTTCTCCCAAAAGGCAATCACATGTCATTAAACAGCTAAATATTAAGTAATTTTTGGGTTGGAGAGCTATTGGGGCAGCATGGAAAGTGACTAGAACAGGAGTCCAAGGGCAGGGATTCAGTCCTGGGTCTGCCAGAGCCTAGCCAATGGCACATGAGATCTCTGAGCCTTGGTTCTGTAAAATGTGGATGTGGATGATAATACCTTTCACGACAAATTAAAGAGCAAATTAAATAACACATATGAAAATACGTATCTGTAAACTGTAAAGTATTATGTAAATATTGGCTATTATCACAATTTTCTTCCACTAGATTGTAAGGATAATCTACATGGGTATATCCACTCTGCTCTCTGATGTAAATCAAAAGAAAACCAAAAAACAAAACCACAGTGGCTCTGTACAAGGCACTCCTCTTCTCAGGACCCTCGTTCCCTCTTCTTCCTCGTCTACTTTCAAGAGTGACTCGGAGGGCCTCATTTAAAAAAAAAGATGCACTCAGGGAACTGCAGTCTTACATAAATGTAAGGCATTGTTGTTGGTTTGGATCATTGTCAAGAGTTGATTTTGACAAAATCTCTGACAAAGAGAGAAAAAACCCTACGTTCAGTATCCAGGACTCCCTCCTACTGTGAAAAATAGCCATTACCACGGTCCAAAAAATAATTCCTTGTCCTTTTCACTCACATATCCTCATTCATGATAACAGCCAATGACGATAACACGTGACTGAAAAAGGAAGGTTAGAGCGCGCGTCTCGGCGAGATGGCACGTAAGGGCTGCCGACTGTCATTTTTAACTAGGGCCTCATTCAGTACAATATGATCTTCATAACTGCAGGACAGCATTCCTAACAACAACGGCCACTAGAGCTGGCTCTTTGGTGGAACAAATACTCATCGATGTGGTCTTTAAAATCAGTACTGTGTGATCCAGGCAACCCAAAAGACACTGACAGCACTTTATCCAGCCATAAAATTATTTGCGCTCTAAGGTAGGACTTAAACAGATACAGCAATGACTTGATAAACATGAGTCCTTGGGACTTCACATAAAGAAGTAAGAGCTCATAAAAATAGGCGAGTAAAAAAGCACCCTACTGACCTGCAACTATTACCTGCAATAACTACTCGTTTCCCCACATCTCTTGATTGGTTATTATTCTCTATAGGCGCTGACCAGTCCTAAAATGGCTTTTCTGTCACAGCGTGTCCCACTTCATTCTTAGTTGTTTCTCGTCATTCTCAGCGTGTGTGAAATTGTAACAAAAAATTACCTAATTTGAAAAAAAAGTGTATTTGGTTTTTGCTGATTTATACTTTTATTTCTTTCATTTGAATTGTACTTTCCCTGCATTTACGTATTTTTGTATAGTGTTCCTTGATTTCGTGCTCCCGTACCTGGACAAAGCCATTCCTAAGACTCAGGACGGCATCTATCATGTCATACGATATATTAGGCTGTTCTGTGATTAACCCACTCCAGCGCTTCTGTCCAAATGGGATTAGATAAAAACACACGTTAACACACATTACAAAAAAGGACCAATATCTATCTGCATGTGTCGAATTCAAGGAGAAAACAGGAAGGTAAAGAAGTTGCATCGCATGGAGTTACTGAGGCAATGAAGGCAACCCCGTGAGGGAGAGGACAAGAGGACAGAGCAAACCATGAGCTTTAAAGGTACCCGACGAGGGCTCTAGAAGTTTAGAGACTCAGAAACCAATTCAGTAAGTGTGGAGATTTTTTTAAAAAGATTTATTTATTTACTTTAGGGAGAGAGAGAAAGAGAGAGAAAGAGGGGTAAGGGGCAGAGGGAGAGAGAGAGGAGGAATCTCAAGCACATTCCATGTTGAGCACAGAGCCTGACTCGGGGCCTGATCTCATGACCCTGACTGAGATCATGACCTGAGCGGAAACCATGAGTCAGCCAGCCGACCGACCGAGCCACCCAGGTGCCCCCAGTAAGTATGTAGAATGTCAGCACCCCAACAAGCAGAGATAAATACATCACTACATTCTCATTCCAAACATTTTTCACCCGATTTCCACTTCCGATGTTTTCAACCTGTTTTCTTCAGTTTAGAAGTTAAATCCCATAACTGCCACCATTTCGTTATTGCCAAAACTACAGATGCCGGCACCATCACCAAGAAGCCTAGACTTTGTATTAATAAAATTATAAGATGCAAACCTCTTTTAGTCTACAGTGATACAAATTGCACTATCAAACTTTTACAGGGCAGTGAGTGAAAAGCAAACACCAGGGACTGACTGTACCTAGCAGGTCTCCCTAAAAGCAAGAGTTACCATGACAGGTCGAGGCCGACTTCGCTCCGTTTCTTACTGCTAGTACACGCAGAACACGAGCCATGGTTACGTCATCTGGCCGCAGCTTTAGAGCACACTGCTCTTCCTAGACAAGGGCTTTGCCCAAAGTATACTCAGGGAATACTTGGGAAATGCCTTACCAAAAAAAAAATTGACTTTGGGAAATGTATTCCATATTGCCTTCTTGGAGATTCACAGGACATGTAGCATATTAACGGTTCTTGCAAGAGGGGGAGTCTTCTTGGTCTAACTCAACATTTCCTAAGTTTACCTGACCATGTAACCCTTCCCTATTCCTACCCCTCTACAGGCAACCTAGAGACACCTTCCAGAACTAACACTTCCAGAGAGACACTCTGGGAAATACTCTTTTGGACGGATGAGGGATAGAATTATTTCAGATGGACATGACCTCCTCTCAAAGCTTGAAAACCTGATTATTCCAATCTGGGAAGAAGAGCCAGGAGCACAACCAGATGAGCATTAAGAAGGAAAGGATCTCCTGAATTACAAGACCACCAGATCAAAGGTACACACTCTACTTACTTGAGGAGATTGCCGAGATTGAAAAGAGCCCGGTTGTGCTGTGGATTTAGCTGGAGAGCCCTCTGATAGTACATCTTTGCCTCCGCTGTGTCTCTCGTCAGTGTTCCAAGGTTGTTCAGGGCACTTGCGTGGCGAGGATACAACCTGAAAAATTAGAAATATTCAGCCACGATTGCTCAAAAACTTCTAAGCTGGGCACGATGTGCTTGTTCTCCCGCTCCCCGCCCCCCCCGGGAATGCCACAACCAAAATGAAACACTGAATTCTTCCTTTATTTTAATGGTTTGTCCATGTGAAATCTTAATGGTCAACTAGGTGTGCAGCTGCAGAGTTGGGGTTAATGTAGAGTTGCTGTTGGAATGCCTCGGACAGTTGCCTTCCCGAAACTTTCCTAGCCCGAACAGTCGCCCTGTGACCAAGAGATGTAGGCATTGTCCCTTAGGCTATGTTTAGCAGAACTCACAGACCATGCAAATTAGCATATCATAGCTTTCCCGTAAACAGATCCTCCCTCTTTCAGTAAGACCCCTTGTCACACATCAAGTGCTTGAGGAACAGTGATGAGGATTTGTGATTATCCTGAAGGACCAATAAAAGTGGGAGCAAAGAAGAGCAAAGGGTCTCCATCTCAGTGTTGACCCCCTTGCCTTCTCCTCTCTTTCACAGAAAAGTCTGGCGTAATCTTTCATCCGTCAGTACAGGGATTGCTGGCCATTCCCGGTACTGCAAGCAAGTAAATATGGCTGGAAAGCACATATTTGACCCTTAGTGGCATAAGTAAATAACCCCCAAATCGTGCAAAAATATACAGTATGCAAATCTATCAAGGGTTAAACAAATTTTAATCCTTTGGCGCCTATAATCACTTCCAATTTGCTTTGACAGAAAATCCTCATTGCCTCGTTGCTTCTGACTTTTTGGGCCGGTGGGACCGCTGAGCAGCCGCCTGTATGGTGCCCACTATGTACACGAGACACTGGGGGTTCCCTGGATGAGGGCATCTTCATGAACGTGTCTGGACTGGACGATCCCTAAGACCGCCATTATTGAGAAAGGATAATACACAATGTCTTCCCATAAAAATAAACTTTATTCCTAAAATGGCTTTCCTTCTTGGCTCTCGTTTTCCATTTTATCTCCTTTGCCTCCTCCTACTGTAATTTGGTATGAACTGTCCTGATACAGTTCTCAAAATGAAAATCCTGACAAACACTTTTAAAAAAAATTAAGTAATCCACAACCAAGTGAAAATAGTATTCCCAATGTTCAAAAGCAAATGTAAAGGCGGATCGGGGATACATCAGCAAACCAAATTTATGCTGATTAAGGAAGGAAGGGCTTCAATTTACTTCCTTAACTCAAAACCATCAAGAAGGCAAATCCGCACAGCTACACGGCTTAGTTGTTTCTGCTATATTTAGAGCGGAATATTTAGCAGACTAAGAGGTTCACTCCATCTCTGTCACCCGGAGTACTCTGAATACGCCCGTGGAACTGCTCTTAATGTAGAAAAGCCAAGATAATGCTGAAGAAATAAAAATAGGATGTGTACTTGTCAAGTCTCTTGACAATCAAATGACATGCTTGCTTCCTCCCACTCTGTTCCACACCTTCTAAGATTAATTATGTTTTCAGACAGAAGGGGGTCCTATTAAAACTGACAAGACAAGTCTCATGGGTTTGGTTTTTTTTAATCCTTACTTAACCCAAAGTTCCCCAAGTTTATTTGACCATATAATCCTCCCTTCCCTACTCCCTTCTAAAGCAGCAACGAACACGAACATCCCTCAGAACTAGCATTTTCAGGATGACATGTCAGGGGATGCTCCCCATGGCTGACAAGGGACAGAATCTACTTGGAGGTATGTTATGTCCTCCCAAAGCTTGAAAGCCCTAATTACTCTCAATGGCAGTAGAGGCTGTTNTCTCATGGGTTTGGTTTTTTTTAATCCTTACTTAACCCAAAGTTCCCCAAGTTTATTTGACCATATAATCCTCCCTTCCCTACTCCCTTCTAAAGCAGCAACGAACACGAACATCCCTCAGAACTAGCATTTTCAGGATGACATGTCAGGGGATGCTCCCCATGGCTGACAAGGGACAGAATCTACTCGGAGGTATGTTATGTCCTCCCAAAGCTTGAAAGCCCTAATTACTCTCAATGGCAGTAGAGGCTGTCGGGGAGAGAGACACTATGAGAAGAGGCTGGGACAAGGAAAGCACACTGGGCCAGCACATGGCACTGTTGTTAGTCTCTCTCAGGTCACCGGCACTCAGGCGAAGACAACCTGAGGTCCCTGGTGGTGGTCCCATCACCCCCAGCCTCACAGTCCTGAGGGAAGGAGTCCTTGGTTCGCTCTCTGAGATGCCACCAAGGAACATCAGAGCTATGATGAGAGACAAAATGCTCTTGGACCTGCTCGTGCACCCCATGCCCACAAAAGTCTCCTAGGAAGCTTGTGTCCAAGAGCGATTTTAGAAGTGGTTACAGAAAGCCTATCGCAGCCAGGACTCGAAATCTTCAAGTCAAAGAAACTTTTTTTTTTTTTTCTGGCAGGGAGAGATGATGAACCAAGATCTCTGACCTCCCGAAGATTTAAGGGATGTCCAGTGAACACGGTGAGAACAATTCTTGTTTCCCTGTTGACCAGCTGTAATAGGAAGCTTTCCGGGGACATCTGCCTTCTTAAAACTGGATCTTTTCCTTATTCCTTGAGGCTTGGGAGCCCTTGAAATCAATGTCTGAGATGGAAGCACTACCAATGGGAAAGGGCAGTCTAAATCCAATAAGGTCTTCCACATGCACTCACCCACCTCTTGCCACGCCGTCCACACTGTCAAGCAGCTCCTCTCAGCATTGGCTCTCCGCCCACCTTGTCAAACTTCATATTCACTCAAGATCCCACTGTCACTTAAACACTCATGAGCTTTCACATTTCGCCGAGTCCAAAAATGGGTCTCTTTTTTTTTTTTTTCCAATTCAGAAACTGACTATAAGTCCACACCAAACTCTCAAAACCAGAAACAAGCAGTGGGAAAGGAAGCAACGAGAAACAGACAGAAGCACGGTGAGGAAAAGGGCCTTGAGTGTGACTTGTGCTCCAAGAACTCGTCTGCCAGCTACAGTCAGGGAAGAGGCTGTATGTTAAGAAAGACTCCTGACCCGGGGAGGAAGGGGAGTGCTGGCCTCTAGAGTGGTTTACTGAATCTACGGCCACGCAGAGCCCTCCACCTGAGAAATGCGTGATATCGTGTATTCCTGGTAACAGTAAGCGTCTGCTAGCAACATCCTGTCTCACTGGGTATCTGATTCGGTTCAGCTACTCACAAGCAAGCATTGCATTATTTATAAAACAAAGCTGAATTTCATCAACAGGACTCTTCAATAACTAGGTCAGGAAAAAAACCCATTTTATTTTGAGTTTTAGATAGATGTAGATATTCTCTTAAAACACATACTCTTCTCTTGTTTACTGAAGACCTATGTAAGGACAAGGTTATTTCCTGCGTTTACTTTCTAAATGAACTTGTGTTTGAATTAGCTTGGGTCCAAGTCAATACCGAGGTCTCCAGGAGGGGAATTTTCTACTGCAAAAATGAACAATTTAAGAGATGCTTATGTTGCCACATCCCTTGTCAGAATAAATTAAGCCCATCTTGACTTTAACTTCTACGGGTACCTTTACAAAAGTTCTGTTAGTGATTATTCCCTTCCCCGTCTAAAAAAATCCCAACAAAAGCCTCACTGAATAGAATGCAATGGTGATTTTCAGACCTAAGACGAGTGAACAGCCATGGGATTTTCTTTCTCACACTCTTACTCAATATTTGTGTTGCTTATGGGGTCTCTCTTGCTATTTCTTTATTATTGTCATTTTTATTTTGGTGAGTTAAATTTTTTAAATTTATTATACAGAAAATATGTTGTACTGTCAAGCAGTTCCAGGGTATAACGAAGCTTATTTTTTCTCTAAAAATGAAATCTTGGGGCGCCTCGGTGGCTCAGTCAGTTAAGCATCCGACTCTTGATTTCGGCTCAGGTCATGATCTCAGGATCATGAGACTGAGCCCTGCATGGGGCTCCCCGCTGGGCGGGGAGCCTGCTTAAGATTCTCTCTCTCCTTCTCTCTGTCCCTCCCCCTCCAAAAAATAGAATAAAATAAAAATGAAATCTAAATATAGAGATACAGTTCTACGAACTGAAGATAATTTTTTTCAAGTATTGGATAATTTGTATTCTTGGTAAGTACATGTCCATTTGAGCATTTAAGGGGTTCTTAATTTTTATCTAGTAGCATTTCCTTAGGCAGAATTGATAAAGTAGGTAGTTGCGTATTTTTTTTTTTTTAAAGATTTTATTTATCCATTCGACAGAGATAGAGACAGCCAGTGAGAGAGGGAACACAAGCAGGGGGAGTGGGAGAGGAAGAAGCAGGCTCATAGCGGAGGAGCCTGATGTGAGGCTCGATCCCATAACACCGGGATCACGCCCTGAGCCGAAGGCAGACGCTTAACCGCTGTGCCACCCGGGCGCCCCGGTAGTTGCGTATATTATTATTCCTCTCCATTCCCAGTTACCTTAGTTCTGAGAATCGACATCAACAACATGTTAATAGATCATCACTGGGGGTGGGAACAAAAGAAAATGGGTCCAAAGGGACTTAGGATATATTAATGATACTTCACACTTTTTCTTCCATTATCTCATCTAACCCTAACTTTTTTTTTTTAAAGATTTTATTTATTTATTTGTCAGAGAGAGAAAGAGAGCGCCCAAGCAGGGGAAGCAGCAGACAGAGGGAGAAGCAGGCTCCCTGCTGAGGAAGGTGTCTGATGTAGGACTTGATCCCAGGACCCTGGGATCATGACCTGAGCCNAGGATTTAATTTTCTAAAGGATCAGACTAAAAAATGTATTTTGTTTTTGAAATTCAACTTCTATATAGTTCAATTGTTGGACATCCCACTTCACTTTCTTCTGTATTTTGATTATAATATTTATTGTAATACCCATATAATGCCCATATCCTATCATGTGAATGGAAGGGAGTTTTGGCAATGAGGGAGACATGATGTAATTCTTTAAGAGGTTCTTTTCATATTCTGTTTCAGTAGCAAACAGTAGCAACTATTTTATCCAAGCAGTCATACAAATATTTTCCCATGCCCTGAATTTACATATTTGATTATATTCTCTTGAGCCATCAGGGACTTCTGCTCTTTTCATCCATAAAACGTTTATGCTAATCTTGCCTATTTTCTTTTACATTTTAGGTTCCAAGCAAAGACAACAATAATTAATATAAATTAAGAATGCTGGCATGGAAAGCTGTTCCTTATTAATCTGTCACACGGTAAATATGCCTCACAGAATCATAATAGGTTAGTGTCCAAGTCCAGTGAAACGGTCAAGAAAGAGGCCAAATATATTTGGATAACATTCATTGAAATCTATTGCTGTGAACAGGTCTAAAGCTGGATGTCGTATAATTCCAAGAATTCAAAAGAAATTTGTCTTCAGTGCTATAAGATTCTTGGAATGTTCTGACAGAATCACATTTTACTTAGAGCTTCTGGCCTGGACAAAGTCTTGCATTTCTCTCAAAGTCAAGGTCATTAATAAAGGTCTGTGCCGTCCAATACAGCAGCCACTAAGCACGTGTGGCTATTGAACACTTGAAATAGGACTAGTCTGAGATAGGCTGTAAGTATAAAACATACACTGGTTTTCAAGAATTACTTATAAAAAAATGCACACTAGCTCAGTAATATTTTTACATGTTCAATTTTAAAATTAATTTTTAATATTGATCACATTAAAATGATAATATTCTGGATATACTGCGGTTAAATAAAATACACGATTAAAATTAATTCTACCTTTTTTATGTCCTGAAATATGGCTACCTGAAAATTTTAAGTCACAGACCTGGCTCTCATTACATTTCTGTGGGACAGTGCTGCTCTGGGCTGTAGCCCAGTTTTGAGGGGAGCCACAAGGAGGCAGTCAAGTGTGGTCAGACAGGTTTAGTTCAATTGCCACGCCTTCTCTTTCTTCCCTAAGGGGGGCATTGGCGCATTGCTTCTCCAAGCCCTCCTTTTGTCATTTATGAAACAGGAATAATGACAGTGCCCTGCTCTCAAGGATGATATAATCTAACGCTTGCATCTAAAAAGACGCTCAGGTTCTCAGAATGAGCATTAACTTCTAGATTAAAAAAAAAAAGGGAGGGGGCACAATTTAAAAAACTTAGCTGCCTAATGAGAAACAGATAGGGTAAAAATCTTAAATAGTAAAATGGATTGGATCAAACACAATTTAAAATATCCTTATCTTTTTTTGTCTTGACCCATTGCTACTTAATAGCAGACATATATTAAGGAAAGTGGAAATGAAACTCAGAGTTAACTAAATGTGGATTAGCTTTACTTTCTGGTCACGTCTCTCTGCTACTGAAGGACATAATGTAAATAAACATTACCGTTTCCTTAAAAAAACAAAAACCCGTGATAGACCTTTCTCCCAAAAGGCAATCACATGTCATTAAACAGCTAAATATTAAGTAATTTTTGGGTTGGAGAGCTATTGGGGCAGCATGGAAAGTGACTAGAACAGGAGTCCAAGGGCAGGGATTCAGTCCTGGGTCTGCCAGAGCCTAGCCAATGGCACATGAGATCTCTGAGCCTTGGTTCTGTAAAATGTGGATGTGGATGATAATACCTTTCACGACAAATTAAAGAGCAAATTAAATAACACATATGAAAATACGTATCTGTAAACTGTAAAGTATTATGTAAATATTGGCTATTATCACAATTTTCTTCCACTAGATTGTAAGGATAATCTACATGGGTATATCCACTCTGCTCTCTGATGTAAATCAAAAGAAAACCAAAAAACAAAACCACAGTGGCTCTGTACAAGGCACTCCTCTTCTCAGGACCCTCGTTCCCTCTTCTTCCTCGTCTACTTTCAAGAGTGACTCGGAGGGCCTCATTTAAAAAAAAAGATGCACTCAGGGAACTGCAGTCTTACATAAATGTAAGGCATTGTTGTTGGTTTGGATCATTGTCAAGAGTTGATTTTGACAAAATCTCTGACAAAGAGAGAAAAAACCCTACGTTCAGTATCCAGGACTCCCTCCTACTGTGAAAAATAGCCATTACCACGGTCCAAAAAATAATTCCTTGTCCTTTTCACTCACATATCCTCATTCATGATAACAGCCAATGACGATAACACGTGACTGAAAAAGGAAGGTTAGAGCGCGCGTCTCGGCGAGATGGCACGTAAGGGCTGCCGACTGTCATTTTTAACTAGGGCCTCATTCAGTACAATATGATCTTCATAACTGCAGGACAGCATTCCTAACAACAACGGCCACTAGAGCTGGCTCTTTGGTGGAACAAATACTCATCGATGTGGTCTTTAAAATCAGTACTGTGTGATCCAGGCAACCCAAAAGACACTGACAGCACTTTATCCAGCCATAAAATTATTTGCGCTCTAAGGTAGGACTTAAACAGATACAGCAATGACTTGATAAACATGAGTCCTTGGGACTTCACATAAAGAAGTAAGAGCTCATAAAAATAGGCGAGTAAAAAAGCACCCTACTGACCTGCAACTATTACCTGCAATAACTACTCGTTTCCCCACATCTCTTGATTGGTTATTATTCTCTATAGGCGCTGACCAGTCCTAAAATGGCTTTTCTGTCACAGCGTGTCCCACTTCATTCTTAGTTGTTTCTCGTCATTCTCAGCGTGTGTGAAATTGTAACAAAAAATTACCTAATTTGAAAAAAAAGTGTATTTGGTTTTTGCTGATTTATACTTTTATTTCTTTCATTTGAATTGTACTTTCCCTGCATTTACGTATTTTTGTATAGTGTTCCTTGATTTCGTGCTCCCGTACCTGGACAAAGCCATTCATTCCTAAGACTCAGGACGGCATCTATCATGTCATACGATATATTAGGCTGTTCTGTGATTCACCCACTCCAGCGCTTCTGTCCAAATGGGATTCGATAAAAACACACGTTAACACACATTACAAAAAAGGACCAATATCTATCTGCATGTGTCGAATTCAAGGAGAAAACAGGAAGGTGAAGACGTTGCATCGCATGGAGTTACTGAGGCAATGAAGGCAACCCCGTGAGGGAGAGGACAAGAGGACAGAGCAAACCATGAGCTTTAAAGGTACCCGACGAGGGCTCTAGAAGTTTAGAGACTCAGAAACCAATTCAGTAAGTGTGGAGATTTTTTTAAAAAGATTTATTTATTTACTTTAGGGAGAGAGAGAAAGAGAGAGAAAGAGGGGTAAGGGGCAGAGGGAGAGAGAGAGGAGGAATCTCAAGCACATTCCATGTTGAGCACAGAGCCTGACTCGGGGCCTGATCTCATGACCCTGACTGAGATCATGACCTGAGCGGAAACCATGAGTCAGCCAGCCGACCGACCGAGCCACCCAGGTGCCCCCAGTAAGTATGTAGAATGTCAGCACCCCAACAAGCAGAGATAAATACATCACTACATTCTCATTCCAAACATTTTTCATCCGATTTCCACTTCCGATGTTTTCAACCTGTTTTCTTCAGTTTAGAAGTTAAATCCCATAACTGCCACCATTTCGTTATTGCCAAAACTACAGATGCCGGCACCATCACCAAGAAGCCTAGACTTTGTATTAATAAAATTATAAGATGCAAACCTCTTTTAGTCTACAGTGATACAAATTGCACTATCAAACTTTTACAGGGCAGTGAGTGAAAAGCAAACACCAGGGACTGACTGTACCTAGCAGGTCTCCCTAAAAGCAAGAGTTACCATGACAGGTCGAGGCCGACTTCGCTCCGTTTCTTACTGCTAGTACACGCAGAACACGAGCCATGGTTACGTCATCTGGCCGCAGCTTTAGAGCACACTGCTCTTCCTAGACAAGGGCTTTGCCCAAAGTATACTCAGGGAATACTTGGGAAATGCCTTACCAAAAAAAAAATTGACTTTGGGAAATGTATTCCATATTGCCTTCTTGGAGATTCACAGGCATGTAGCATATTAACGGTTCTTGCAAGAGGGGGAGTCTTCTTGGTCTAACTCAACATTTCCTAAGTTTACCTGACCATGTAACCCTTCCCTATTCCTACCCCTCTACAGGCAACCTAGAGACACCTTCCAGAACTAACACTTCCAGAGAGACACTCTGGGAAATACTCTTTTGGACTGATGAGGGATAGAATTATTTCAGATGGACATGACCTCCTCTCAAAGCTTGAAAACCCGATTATTCCACTCTGGGAAGAAGAGANCCGATTATTCCAATCTGGGAAGAAGAGACAGGAGCACAACCAGATGAGCATTAAGAAGGAAAGGATCTCCTGAATTACAAGACCACCAGATCAAAGGTACACACTCTACTTACTTGAGGAGATTGCCGAGATTGAAAAGAGCCCGGTTGTGCTGTGGATTTAGCTGGAGAGCCCTCTGATAGTACATCTTTGCCTCCGCTGTGTCTCTCGTCAGTGTTCCAAGGTTGTTCAGGGCACTTGCGTGGCGAGGATACAACCTGAAAAATTAGAAATATTCAGCCACGATTGCTCAAAAACTTCTAAGCTGGGCACGATGTGCTTGTTCTCCCGCTCCCCGCCCCCCCCGGGAATGCCACAACCAAAATGAAACACTGAATTCTTCCTTTATTTTAATGGTTTGTCCATGTGAAATCTTAATGGTCAACTAGGTGTGCAGCTGCAGAGTTGGGGTCAATGTAGGGCGTGAAATCAGCCATAATACTTGGCTCGCTGAAATGTAACACGGAGGCCGCTGAGGACAGGGAAGGTTTCGGAGAAGGGCATAGGCCTTTGGAATGCCGAGGCCTGTGTGACCACTCTGCTGTTGGAATGCCTCGGAGAGTTGCCTTCCCGAAACTTTCCTAGCCCGAACAGTCGCCCTGTGACCAAGAGATGTAGGCATTGTCCCTTAGGCTATGTTTAGCAGAACTCACAGACCATGCAAATTAGCATATCATAGCTTTCCCGTAAACAGATCCTCCCTCTTTCAGTAAGACCCCTTGTCACACATCAAGTGCTTGAGGAACAGTGATGAGGATTTGTGATTATCCTGAAGGACCAATAAAAGTGGGAGCAAAGAAGAGCAAAGGGTCTCCATCTCAGTGTTGACCCCCTTGCCTTCTCCTCTCTTTCACAGAAAAGTCTGGCGTAATCTTTCATCCGTCAGTACAGGGATTGCTGGCCATTCCCGGTACTGCAAGCAAGTAAATATGGCTGGAAAGCACATATTTGACCCTTAGTGGCATAAGTAAATAACCCCCAAATCGTGCAAAAATATACAGTATGCAAATCTATCAAGGGTTAAACAAATTTTAATCCTTTGGCGCCTATAATCACTTCCAATTTGCTTTGACAGAAAATCCTCATTGCCTCGTTGCTTCTGACTTTTTGGGCCGGTGGGACCGCTGAGCAGCCGCCTGTATGGTGCCCACTATGTACACGAGACACTGGGGGTTCCCTGGATGAGGGCATCTTCATGAACGTGTCTGGACTGGACGATCCCTAAGACCGCCATTATTGAGAAAGGATAATACACAATGTCTTCCCATAAAAATAAACTTTATTCCTAAAATGGCTTTCCTTCTTGGCTCTCGTTTTCCATTTTATCTCCTTTGCCTCCTCCTACTGTAATTTGGTATGAACTGTCCTGATACAGTTCTCAAAATGAAAATCCTGACAAACACTTTTTAAAAAAATTAAGTAATCCACAACCAAGTGAAAATAGTATTCCCAATGTTCAAAAGCAAATGTAAAGGCGGATCGGGGATACATCAGCAAACCAAATTTATGCTGATTAAGGAAGGAAGGGCTTCAATTTACTTCCTTAACTCAAAACCATCAAGAAGGCAAATCCGCACAGCTACACGGCTTAGTTGTTTCTGCTATATTTAGAGCGGAATATTTAGCAGACTAAGAGGTTCACTCCATCTCTGTCACCCGGAGTACTCTGAATACGCCCGTGGAACTGCTCTTAATGTAGAAAAGCCAAGATAATGCTGAAGAAATAAAAATAGGATGTGTACTTGTCAAGTCTCTTGACAATCAAATGACATGCTTGCTTCCTCCCACTCTGTTCCACACCTTCTAAGATTAATTATGTTTTCAGACAGAAGGGGGTCCTATTAAAACTGACAAGACAAGTCTCATGGGTTTGGTTTTTTTTAATCCTTACTTAACCCAAAGTTCCCCAAGTTTATTTGACCATATAATCCTCCCTTCCCTACTCCCTTCTAAAGCAGCAACGAACATGAACATCCCTCAGAACTAGCATTTTCAGGATGACATGTCAGGGGATGCTCCCCATGGCTGACAAGGGACAGAATCTACTTGGAGGTATGTTATGTCCTCCCAAAGCTTGAAAGCCCTAATTACTCTCAATGGCAGTAGAGGCTGTCGGGGAGAGAGACACTATGAGAAGAGGCTGGGACAAGGAAAGCACACTGGGCCAGCACATGGCACTGTTGTTAGTCTCTCTCAGGTCACCGGCACTCAGGCGAAGACAACCTGAGGTCCCTGGTGGTGGTCCCATCACCCCCAGCCTCACAGTCCTGAGGGAAGGAGTCCTTGGTTCGCTCTCTGAGATGCCACCAAGGAACATCAGAGCTATGATGAGAGACAAAATGCTCTTGGACCTGCTCGTGCACCCCATGCCCACAAAAGTCTCCTAGGAAGCTTGTGTCCAAGAGTGATTTTAGAAGTGGTTACAGAAAGCCTATCGCAGCCAGGACTCGAAATCTTCAAGTCAAAGAAACTTTTTTTTTTTTTTCTGGCAGGGAGAGATGATGAACCAAGATCTCTGACCTCCCGAAGATTTAAGGGATGTCCAGTGAACACGGTGAGAACAATTCTTGTTTCCCTGTTGACCAGCTGTAATAGGAAGCTTTCCGGGGACATCTGCCTTCTTAAAACTGGATCTTTTCCTTATTCCTTGAGGCTTGGGAGCCCTTGAAATCAATGTCTGAGATGGAAGCACTACCAATGGGAAAGGGCAGTCTAAATCCAATAAGGTCTTCCACATGCACTCACCCACCTCTTGCCACGCCGTCCACACTGTCAAGCAGCTCCTCTCAGCATTGGCTCTCCGCCCACCTTGTCAAACTTCATATTCACTCAAGATCCCACTGTCACTTAAACACTCATGAGCTTTCACATTTCGCCGAGTCCAAAAATGGGTCTCTTTTTTTTTTTTTCCAATTCAGAAACTGACTATAAGTCCACACCAAACTCTCAAAACCAGAAACAAGCAGTGGGAAAGGAAGCAACGAGAAACAGACAGAAGCACGGTGAGGAAAAGGGCCTTGAGTGTGACTTGTGCTCCAAGAACTCGTCTGCCAGCTACAGTCAGGGAAGAGGCTGTATGTTAAGAAAGACTCCTGACCCNCATTGGCTCTCCGCCCACCTTGTCAAACTTCATATTCACTCAAGATCCCACTGTCACTTAAACACTCATGAGCTTTCACATTTCGCCGAGTCCAAAAATGGGTCTCTTTTTTTTTTTTTCCAATTCAGAAACTGACTATAAGTCCACACCAAACTCTCAAAACCAGAAACAAGCAGTGGGAAAGGAAGCAACGAGGAACAGACAGAAGCACGGTGAGGAAAAGGGCCTTGAGTGTGACTTGTGCTCCAAGAACTCGTCTGCCAGCCACAGTCAGGGAAGAGGCTGTATGTTAAGAAAGACTCCCGACCTGGGGAGGAAGGGGAGTGCTGGCCTCTAGAGTGGTTTACTGAATCTACGGCCACGCAGAGCCCTCCACCTGAGAAATGCGTGATATCGTGTATTCCTGGTAACAGTAAGCGTCTGCTAGCAACATCCTGTCTCACTGGGTATCTGATTCGGTTCAGCTACTCACAAGCAAGCATTGCATTATTTATAAAACAAAGCTGAATTTCATCAACAGGACTCTTCAATAACTAGGTCAGGAAAAAAACCCATTTTATTTTGAGTTTTAGATAGATGTAGATATTCTCTTAAAACACATACTCTTCTCTTGTTTACTGAAGACCTATGTAAGGACAAGGTTATTTCCTGCGTTTACTTTCTAAATGAACTTGTGTTTGAATTAGCTTGGGTCCAAGTCAATACCGAGGTCTCCAGGAGGGGAATTTTCTACTGCAAAAATGAACAATTTAAGAGATGCTTATGTTGCCACATCCCTTGTCAGAATAAATTAAGCCCATCTTGACTTTAACTTCTACGGGTACCTTTACAAAAGTTCTGTTAGTGATTATTCCCTTCCCCGTCTAAAAAAATCCCAACAAAAGCCTCACTGAATAGAATGCAATGGTGATTTTCAAACCTATTTTTTTTTTAAGACGAGTGAACAGCCATGGGATTTTCTTTCTCACACTCTTACTCAATATTTGTGTTGCTTATGGGGTCTCTCTTGCTATTTCTTTAATTGTCATTTTTATTTTGGTGAGTTAAATTTTTAAAATTTATTATACAGAAAATATGTTGTACTGTCAAGCAGTTCCAGGGTATAACGAAGCTTATTTTTTCTCTAAAAATGAAATCTTGGGGCGCCTCGGTGGCTCAGTCAGTTAAGCATCCGACTCTTGATTTCGGCTCAGGTCATGATCTCAGGGTCATGAGACTGAGCCCTGCATGGGGCTCCCCGCTGGGCGGGGAGCCTGCTTAAGATTCTCTCTCTCCTTCTCTCTGTCCCTCCCCCTCCAAAAAATAGAATAAAATAAAAATGAAATCTAAATATAGAGATACAGTTCTACGAACTGAAGATAATTTTTTTCAAGTATTGGATAATTTGTATTCTTGGTAAGTACATGTCCATTTGAGCATTTAAGGGGTTCTTAATTTTTATCTAGTAGCATTTCCTTAGGCAGAATTGATAAAGTAGGTAGTTGCGTATTTTTTTTTTTTTAAAGATTTTATTTATCCATTCGACAGAGATAGAGACAGCCAGTGAGAGAGGGAACACAAGCAGGGGGAGTGGGAGAGGAAGAAGCAGGCTCATAGCGGAGGAGCCTGATGTGAGGCTCGATCCCATAACACCGGGATCACGCCCTGAGCCGAAGGCAGACGCTTAACCGCTGTGCCACCCGGGCGCCCCGGTAGTTGCGTATATTATTATTCCTCTCCATTCCCAGTTACCTTAGTTCTGAGAATCGACATCAACAACATGTTAATAGATCATCACTGGGGGTGGGAACAAAAGAAAATGGGTCCAAAGGGACTTAGGATATATTAATGATACTTCACACTTTTTCTTCCATTATCTCATCTAACCCTAACTTTTTTTTTTTAAAGATTTTATTTATTTATTTGTCAGAGAGAGAAAGAGAGCGCCCAAGCAGGGGAAGCAGCAGACAGAGGGAGAAGCAGGCTCCCTGCTGAGGAAGGTGTCTGATGTAGGACTTGATCCCAGGACCCTGGGATCATGACCTGAGCCAAAGGTAGATGCCTAACTGACTGAGCCACCCAGACATCCCTAACCACCCTAATCCTTTAAGTAGAATTACTGTACTATGTTATAGCTGAGGAAAGAAATAGAGTAGATAATAGATTATTTAAAAAAATCTCAGAAGCAGTTGTGTTCTTGTGTTAAGAAGATAGTTGGTTCCTGTCAATCCATTTATTTTCCCCAAAATTCATGAGTTATTCCACCTTCAGCAAATAAATAAACTGCTACCAATTAGAGCTTCCATTTAGAATAATTTCTCCTTTTTTTCTTTGGCCAATCCATTCGACTATGGTCTTACAGGAACCAGTTCTCAGGGACAGAAGTAGGATAAACCCAATACTCAGGACACTTGGCTACTGAGATTCTTATGCACTGGAAAAATATGTTACCTGCCATACAAAATAACCATGGTATTTCTGAAAACTGCAGTATTCGGAAAAGCTTTTTAGAAGCAGCAACACTCAGTTAAGTGCCCAAGACGTCTGTACACTCTCATCTATTGTTCTTAAGCTGTAACCTCAACACCAGCCTGAGCACCCAGGGACATAAGACGGATGTGACTGAAGTGTGGTTTTATATGTTCAGTCATTTACTTTGAATTTTGTACAGTCTGGTTCAAAGTTAAGGATGCTTTTAATTTTTCAACGTTGGAGTCCCTTCTAAAGCATTTCATTGTGCAAGCAATATTGTATTATGAGCTCCAGTTCGCAATTTCCCTTCAGAATATACACACCCTGATTTATTTGTCTGATTTTCATTCCACAGATTAATTTATTTGAGGTGAACTATGCTAAGGTCAGATGTTTATTTTCTATTTCCTGTTGAGAAAAAGAAAAAAATCCAAAAGAAAAACATGGCTGGGAAAAAAGTCAACCATAAAACCTGAATTTCACTGGACTAAAAAAAAAAAAAAAACAAAAAAAAACCACCCAAAGTAAACTTTAATTCAGGAGTCAGCAGCATATTTTCAACCAGATTAGTCTCTGGCATTTTTTAAGTGCCTGTTTTTTTTCCTGTTACAAGATTTGAACCATCGTGTCACTAAAATGTACCAGGTGACATGACTGGTCTGCTTCTTTACTTGTTTGAAATTGCCATGAACACCCAGCAAATAAGTCTCCCCACTTTTTTGCATTACTCTCCTTCCCACCCATTTCAGATAGCTTTGGAAAAAACTTCACTCGGCAGTTACGGAAATGGGACATGTTCTCCAAAGAGGGCCAACTCAATTATTTGACCTCTCACAATGCATGACCTCTCCCCGTGATCCAGGACTCCACCCAATTGATTTTCCAAGAGAATTTAGAGTAAAACCCTGTTCTCGGATGCCCTCAGGAAATGAGTCATTTTAAGTGGCTGAATTTTCCTGATTCCTGACAATTTAACTCTAAAGGTCTGGAAATGTATTGAATTAAATACCTCTCTGCTCTTTCAGAGAGGAAAAGGTGAACAGAATTTAACCTTTCTCAGAAGGCTGAGGTAACTTTGGTGTTTGTGGCAGATGGTGGGGAATTGCCTTGGAGTCAGAAGCCACGGGTGACTTTCTAGATACGTGGTTTTGAATTTATGCCTGTCTTTCAGTTGCTTTCTCTCTAACAATAAGGTCAATAGCATATTGACCTTCTGTGTGAGCAAATGAGATGATGGGTATAAACATACCTGCCATCATACTTGTTCCACTACAAACAGTGTTTTGGGGTAAATTGGAGGATCTCTGGGTGGTATTTTTTGGTTCCCTCTACAGCCCTAACGAACCCATACCAGGCTGAAGTTGCCAGGTCTCCTTCTCTCATACAGATTTCTCATCCTCCAAAAAAAAAATCATTCTCTTCGCTGCTGTCAGTGGCCTTCGACTTGCTCCCATCAGTCAGAATAACGTCTGTTATTTCTTCATCACTAACCCAGTGCACAGTCAAGTCATCTTGTATCCATCTGTCTCTCCTCTGCTGTGGGTTCTCAGATGTGAAGGACATGTGACTCTCTCCATTTTAAGAATGTAGGAACGTTCTCTGTGAAACCCTCATTCCAAAGCCTGTCAATCCTTCATCATCTAAAGCAAGCGATCCCCACAGGCACCAGAGCAATTTCCTCCACACCTTTCTGATATGCTCAACACCAAATGGAATTCCAGACACATGCAATTTTAAAAGCTACATCCAAGGTTGTAAGGAGGTTCAAAGTCCCGTGCGACAGATCAACGTGCACATGGAATCCTCATTGTAGTAACACTTCGTTGCATGAATAGTACTTGGGTTGTCCTATCAACTTAGAATAAGACAGCGGTGGGTGGGGAACGTGTGTCCCTATTCCTGATCTATAACTGCCCACGAAGATCATGAGTGATGGGGAGAGAAAAGGGCACATATCCTGAATATCCACCTCAGGAGTTGGTGGTCACCACCAGCAGGAGTGGGGGTGTTTCACACCTTGTGATGCATGGGACAATACTGCACAATGAAGAGTCATTCCATCTGAATTGTTACAGCTCTCCCACCTAGAAACACTGCGTATTACGGAGTTGTCCTTGGACTCTAACAGGGTCTGTGATATTTTGTGCATTATATTCATTCAGTCTTTCTTTCAACAAACATTTTAACATTTATTGAGCATCTACAATGCACCAGGCCCTCTGCTAAGGGCCCACAGCCAATAGACAGACAGGAGTCCTTGCTCTTAAGGAGGTCCCGTGGCAGAAGAGGGAGAGACAAGGACACCAAATTACTTTCATGCACTGTGATCAGAGCACACATGGCAGAAAGAGACAAAGCAGAAACTGGGGGTGGTGGGGGGCAGGAGCCATGGTACTCATCAAGGTGTTTCCAGGGGAGATGATGTTTACCAGCGTGGCAGTAACGGTTGAAGGTTTGGGGAATGGGAGGAGGGGATATAAGTAGGATGAGGAAGGAAGGTGTTTGAAAGAGAGAAAGCAAACCAAACAGAACTCAGGAAACAAAACGTTTTACCCTGGCTTAAGCACAAACTGCAAAGGAGGGCAATAAAATCAAGGAGCAGGTTTTGGAGAGAAGGTGATAAGGTGAGCTTCAGGTGCAGAGGGAAATCTGTGGAAACGTCCAGGAATCAGCCGGATGGACGGCTCTGATACGGGAAAGTTACGTGGTAAAATTACAGCTTTGGGAGTTAATCAGCGTACAGATGCTAACCAAAGCCTTTGGAACTGAAGAAATCCCCTGGGAGGAAAGCCAAGCTTGAAAAGAGAAGAAAGCCTAGCAGAGGAACCTGAGAACTCCACCAAGGGTTTGTAGGAGAGTCCAGAGAAAAGAAGGAAAACCAAGGCAGCAGGGAAGCTGAAAAAGAATTCGCCCTAAGGAGGCGGGAGAGGTCAACAAAATTGATGCTGCGGAGAGTCAAGCAATTTAATTCCGAAGGAGTGTCCTCCTCTCGAGCTCCCCACGTGGAGGCAGCTGGTGCCCTTGCGAAGAGCAGTTTAGGTGGTAGAGCCGACACCGCCCTCGGCTGGGGGGTAACGAGAGGGAAATAAAGGAGAAGCCATTGAGACCGCCAGGAAATCTCAACACTGGAAAGGTGGGCACAGACCGAAGGGCAGGAAGGTGGAAACAGGAAGTGCAGAGGCCGGATTACCTGAGACTCTTTAAAATATTTTATTTATTATACTTTCATTTTTTTACTTTTATTTTTTAAGAGAGAGATGGAGGGGTGCCCTGGTGGCTCAGTCGGCTGAGCGTCCACCTCTTGATTTCGGCTCAGCTCATGATCTAGGGTCATGAGATCCAGCCCCGTGTTGGGCTCTGTGCTCAGCAGGAAGTCTGCTTGCGATTCTCTCCCTCTCCCTCTCCCCCTGCTCCTGCACGTGCTCTCTCCCTCACCTCTCTCTCTATAAAAAATAAATAAATAAATCTTGAGAGAGAGAGAGAGAGCACGTGTGTGAGTGGGGAGTGGAGGGGCAGAGGAAGAGGGAGAGAGAACCTCAAGCAGACCCTGGGGTGCGCAGAGACCAACATGGGGCTCGATCTCATGACCGGAGCCAATATCAAGAGGTGGATGCTCAACCCACTGAGCCATCCAGGCACCCTGAGAATATTTACATATTAATAGAAAAGTGCCCAGAGAAGTGGATAAAGTGAAGGCTTTAAAGGAAGGGTTTTAAACAAGCTCTGAGGAAGAGAAGGGCAAGATGGGTTTGTGGGCAAATGAAATTTATGCTCTGCAGAAGTGACTGCTTTTGATAGCTTTAATTTTTACACCATAACTCAGCTGCCATTTTTAGAAATTTCAGGTAATTCACATTCTTAAAAAAAAAAAAAAAGGCTGTAGAAAGATGTTTACATGTAGCGTTCACTCATCCAACACGCATTTACGAAGTGCCATGTTCCTGGCATTTTTCTCCAGGCTGGGTAGAAGGATACAAATCACTACTCTCATGGGGTTTCCTTTCTAGTGGAGGGAGAAAGACACTTAAGAAAATAAGTAGATGAGTGGGTGATAAAAGCAGTGGAGAAAATGAAGCAAAGAAGAGGAACAGAGTATGTTGTTGGTGACTGCACTCTTAGATGGGGTGGCCAGGGAAGGCCTTGTTGACCAGATGACCTAAGTAGGGAGTCTGGAGGAAGGGAAGGAGGCAGCTTTTAGACAGTGAGGGGCTGTTCTGGGAAGAGGGAACCACAAATTCAGAGTCCCTGGAATAGAAATATGGCCGGACTGGTGTGTGCCTTGCTGCCCCACGTGGCTGGAGCAGAGCCAGCAAGAAAAGTGGCAGGAGGTGAGGTCTGAGAAAGCCGGTGTGGGGCCTGGAGGCAGCTGCAGGGGCTCTGAGAGACAGGAATGTAAGTGAGACACGACGGGCAGTGGAGGTGGAGAGAAGTGGTCAGATTTGGGACATAGATTAAAATTTAATGACTTTATCACGGCCAGGTATTAGGCACTGCTTTAAGCTTTTTATAGGAGTTATCTGGTAATATTTTAACCCTAGGAGGTATGATGTTACCTCATATGTTGTCACTTTAACAGAAAATCTAAATGATATTGTTAAAACTATCATGTCTGCTTATATAAGAAATTGTAAATTAAGCCGGGGTCGCAGATGCTATCTCTCACCACCCAGACACCACTCACGGCTGAGACACTTGTTTCCCCAGCTGCTGACAGCTCACAGCGAGGTCTTCTCTGGGCATTGCTCTCAGCCTCAGGGAACCGCCTCACCCGAGGCTACTCTCCCTGCCTGCAGCAGTGATGGGTTCATGGGGGACCCATCTCTTGCCTCCACTCATGGCCATCCTGAGGGGCCCTCGCAGCTCCAGAGCTTCCTCAGGGGTCAGCTGAGGCCCTAGAACTGCACTGCCTGTCAACTGTCCCTCTGCCCATCCTGGTCCCCCGGCTTCCTTCCCCAGCGTTTCAGAGAGCGCTTCTCAATGGACTTCCTGCTTGCAGATCCCCGCCTGGGATTCTGTTTCCTGGGGAAGCACGGCGAGTTCTTGAAGGGAAAGAGTGGTGTAAGGCAGGAGGAAAAGCCAACAAACAAAAAACCAGACAGCGAAATATTCTTCAATAGAAATTACAGAACTTTCATTTGGAAATTTAGTCCGTAAGTATGGTCACTAAATTCTAGTTTTCTCAATGAAATAGTGCTTAATTCTTGAATTTAATGAAAAAAACTGCCAGACTTAATTAACACAAAATAAATACAGGGAGGATCTAATTTCATCAACAAAAAGAAATAAAAATAATTTCAAGTGTGTATTTGTGATAGGGGGAAGTGTATTTAGACTTTTATAAATGAAAATACCACACTGGCAGAAGAGCCCATCTCCACTTGTTAAACCTGGTTAACAAATGGTCCTGGAATTTAAATTCTTTCCAGAAATACATGGCAGCTGGTATCCAAGGTCACTTCACTCGTAAGAGTTATTTTAAATATTCACTTAAAATAGGCTGTGTAATGAAGGACTTTTTAAATAACCATTAAATCCTGATTTTTAAAAAAATGTTCAAACTCTACTAGCTTTATAGACACCATTTTTCAAAGGAGTTGTAATAATTTTATCGATATACTCAGGACATCAGTGAACAGGGGGTTACTTACACATGGTTAGATTTCTTTAGACTCTGATGATACAATGTTTCCTCGATTCTTTTATTACTTCCTTTTTCCCACATAGACTCATTCAGTCTAATGGAGTCTCCTTGCAGAGTTTCAGTTATTCACACAGGAGGGAATGCAAAGAATGCTATCAATGGTTGCTATTATCATGACGAGTCTCTATTTTATGCATTAAAAATTCCAGTCAGAAAGATTTTAGTTCTATCCTTTCCCACGTGGAAGGCAATTAAATAGCTAGTAGAGATTTCTTTGGGACAGGAGCATTAAAAGCACATTTCTTCCCCTTTAATTATGCCAATAAAAAAGAATCTGATCAAGGACTTTTATCCTCTTTGAACACCGCTTTCTTTCCCTTCAGATTTTCTGTTTAAAACGTCAACAACAGATACACTGGGAGTAGATAAGGCCGCTTGAGAGGCCCCATGGCTGCCCAAGCACATCTGAGTACCATCAGGGAAGGGTAATGCATCTCCTGCTTGATAGGAGTATGGGAAGGTAGAAATCTTAGAGGATTTACTGTGTATTTCATGTTGAAACCATACCCGTAAAAAGAAAACAGCAGTCTGTGACTGAAGATCACAGCCCTTGTTATCAGGACAGAATCCTGCACAGGGCTGATATCCAATCACCTGGGATGCATTAGTGGATCTGGGTATGGGGGGGTGCTTATTATAGTGTGCCGGGAGGAAGAGGGCATCTAAGTGAAGAAATGCTCCGTGGAACATGGGGTAATTTGCTGCTGACAGTAGGGAGAGCTTCCTGACCCACCTGGACAACGTGAACTGCAGTCATTCCCAGCGGCAGGGTTCTTAACGGCCAGCGCATTTTAACCAACCAGTAACTGAGTCATGCAGGGATTTTAAATATAAGATGAGAAACAATTTCCATGGCTCTATCACCTATAGTGAAATCTCTTTTAAAAGACAGTCTCTTCACTATGTCATCAGATTTCCAGATATTCTCTATTCTCTATAAAACATACTGGTGGATACCCACAACTTAATAAACTTTCTCTATAAGCCTGGGCCTTTTTGATCCTGTGAGTTGAGTTGTATGACTAAAAGACAGTTGTGTTTATTAACAAATTTATTGAAGTTGTAGTTTTTATTGCAACTGTACCATGAATATTTTGCAAATTGATAAAATATAAATGTGAAAAAGAGTTGTTATTTCTATGAAAACTAAGTAAATACTCTAGAAATACTCAGAAAAGGGAATTGCTTGAGAAATTGCTGCTGATTAAATGTAGAGTATCTGTAAAAAAAACTATAGGATAAAAATCAGAAAAATCTCCCAGTCATTACATTTTTATCCCACTTTAAAGTATCAAAACCTGATCATCAGAGAAATGGCTTATGGACGTGATTTTTGCAGATTATAATCATTAGGCTCTTACCCGAAGGAAAAAGCTCAGTTTGACATTTGAAGATTGGCGAATGGATGTACATGGGAAATTTTAGGGTACAATAAATCACTCAAGAGTGTGCATAAGGTTTTATGATTTTCCCCTTTTAACTGACTTGTTAAGCTGATCAACAAACCATTGGCCAAGTACACATTCAGTATCTGCTGCACTTTATCCAGGCTGGGCCACGGTCTCTCTGTTTGGGCTTATTGGATGAGTTATTTCACAGGCGTTTTTGTGCAGGAAGAGCTGATATCGGGCAGTCCCACTCACACGAGGTGGAATGGGAGAAATTTTTCCAGGTTTTAAACAATGGCCAGAGAGATTTGGAGGCATTTAGCAGAACCACCAGGGGTGTTCTGATTCTGAACCATATGGAATCCCAAACTCTATAGAACCCGGAATAGGTATAAACATCACAGCTGCCCCTCCCAGCAAAACAAAGCTAACAAAAGAGTTCTGCCATTTTCCTTTGCTGATTTGGGTCTTAATCTGAACCTGTAACCTCAGCTGCAGCATTTTCCAGGGGAGACTGCCCTTGCACTACAGAAACAGAATAAATGAGGTACAACGAAAGGGAGGAGAAGTTAGGAGCACTTCCATCTTGTTTAAAAAATAGAACAAGGTTGCAAGGCCTGGGTGGCTCAGTCAGTTAAGTGGCCGGCTCTTGATTTTGGCTCAGATCATGATCTGAGGGTCCTGGGATTGAGCCCTGCGTTGGGTTCCTGCTTGGCAGGGAGTTTGCTCCAGCATTCTCTCTCTCCCTCAGCCTCTGCTCCCCCTCCCCCCTCCCCCCCAGCTCTCTCTGAAATAAATAAATCTTTAAAAAACATAGAATAAGGTTTCAGAGAAGCAGAATATTCATGTCATATATAATTACCAATTTAATGTAGCATTCTTTCTAGAATTGTAAGCCAGCCAAAACGATACTGGTTTAGATACAATCCTAATGACTAATTTCATCATTGCCTTTGGGATCTACACAGTCATTACAACAGACATGGATAATTGTTGGGACTGATTTCAGATAATAGCACCGTTAGCCCTGCATTTCCCTAATCATTCTCTTTCTTGCTGTGTACAAATATGGAAAAAATCAAATACACTGAAGTTGAAATAGGGATGAGGTAGTTGGGAGGGGGGTAGAATCTCCGTATCAGCAACTTCAGCAAATTAAGAGCAATATCAAAATAAGGGCAATCTAGAGCGCCTGGGTGGCTCAGTCGACTTAGCATCCGACTCTTGATTTCGGCTCAGGCCATGATCTCAGGGTCCTGAGCTCAAGCCCCATGTTGGGCTCCGCGATGAGCATGGAACCTGCTTGAGATTCTCTCTCACTCCTCTCTGCCCCCCCCCCACTGCTTGTGTGCATGCTCTCTCTCTAAAAAAATTAAATTAAATTAAATTTTAAAAATCAGGGCAATCTTCCAGTCATCTAGGATGAATAATCATCAAAATGATGAATAGTACTGGTATTTTCCTTTTCTAGCACAAGGAGTGACAATTTATTTAAACTGAAAAGTAAAACAAAACAAAACACCCACACCCATTGAAAATTCACCACAGACGTATCCACACAAAAATGATGCTACTTAAATCAGAAGTATTTTGAGCCTGGTCTGAGAGGATGAAAAATTTCACTAATTACTATGCAGTGCATTTATAGCTTTAATTGTTTTTCTCCCCACTTCTCAAGGGACATGTTTCTTCCAGAAGCACAGTTGCTGAAGCAAACATTTATTTTTATTGTTTCATGGGAAAAAAGTGGAAGTACCCAACCAGCTACTGTAATTCTGTAAAATCAGCTACTGGAGAATTGTATATAATCGATATCTTTGCCCCAAACTGTGCCTTAGGGTCTGCCTTATTTTTCTGTTTGAAATTGACAGAAAACAGTCTGTTAGAATGCAACAAATTTTAAAGGATACTGATAATACTTCCTTTCAATCACTATTTTTCAGGCAAATTTACTGCTCTCCTCCTCAAGAATGACACCCAAAGCCCTGAAACATTAATTAATCATTATGCCAAAATATACTTTATTTGTACCCGTGAAGGAATACACGCCTCTTTAAAAGCGACATCTCCTCCTTGCAAAAATAATACATGTTCACTGTAGAACATCTGGAGCACAAAATAGGCAGAAAAAAAATTAAACTATAATCTCACCAACCAGAGATAAGTATTGTAAACATTTGGGTAAACTGGCTTCCAGGGAAAGAATATAATTCTTTACTAAATCTTAAAAATGATCTTCTATTCCTCAATAAAAACTTCTTTTCCTCAATAAAAAGTTCTGTTACAATTTTGCTCTGGGACTTGCATTTCTTGTATCTTTGGAAAAGTATCTGATAGTGAACTTGATGTGCACAGCTTAAAATTCTGGCCATACTGAATATTAAATAAGAGAGCCTAAAGTCTGAAAGAATTTGATTTATGAACAATATACTTATGCAAGAACACCGTTCAAAAGGATAATTTTAAAAATCAGGTCAGTTCCTTTAAGAATGGTAATTTCCTTTAAGAATGATAATCCTCGAACGTGCTTCAGGGGAATGCAGATGTGTTCGGTATACATACTTTTAAGCATGTCCCAAAGCGGAACAGTATCAGAAAATTCTGCCAAATGTGGGCCGATCCATAGGGGCATGGAAACCTCTTTAAAATGCTCGGTGAGCCTCACAGTACAATAAAAGAGGAGACTCAACGTTTCTTTGTTTTGCCCGCGTTTGGAGACTCCGAGGCCATGTACAGTTCTCATGTGCCACATGCTGCAGCTGAAGACATTCGTCATGTGGGATCTTTTAGATAAGACCATCTTGAAAGGCAGAGCTGCAATTCTGAGTACTCGAGAGCAGCCTGCCGCTGGTAATGCAGGCTTGAATTTGTGGTTTCTCTTAAAGGGAAAACTTAAAGCTGTGTTTCGTAGAGTCTCTTCCAAATGAATACAAGGAGAGAAATACGAGGAGAGTGTCGAGGCTGTTCATATATATATGCACATAAACATATATATTTGTGTACATACATACACACACACGTGCACACGTGCCCCTTAGTAACATATTCCCAATATGGTAATCAAGTGTCTTCTAGTTTTCTTTCTACTTAATACAACTATCAGGATACTCAGATGTCTTCATATAAATCCTTGCTGACAACAGGAAGCCTAAAGTGGGAAGAATTCACTGGGATACATGCTCCGAGAATTTGTGAGTGTCTTTTTGACAACCAACTCCTGTTTGCCTGCATGAGCGTACTTGACTGAGTGTCCCTTCACTGAGTAGCGGGTAGCAATGGAAACTTGCAGGAAAACACCAAGAACCAGAAGCAAGGCAGAGTTACCACATTCACAGCAGGACTGGAACACTGAGCCAAAAGATGGGGAGTCGAGGATCCTTACACCTCCTTGGAGAGGTGCAAGCGCACACTGGGAGGGGAGCGAACGGACAAGGGGGCGGCGGACGGTCGTGGGCGCTCACCTGAGGGCTGTTCTGTAGTGGTAGATGGCTTCCCGGTTCCGACCCTGGTCCTTCAGGAAGTTGGCGTAGTTGTAGTGAACCTTGGCGTTGTGGGGCAGAGTCTGAACTCCAGACCTACAATGAATACATTTAAAGAAAAGAAAAGAGAGCAACAAAGAATCGTGTTTAGGAACATCTTCGGCTTCTTTCATTATTTTACTCGGTCTCATGAACTTGCATTCGGAATGTCCATGACACCCAAGTCAGATTTTTCAGGGTTTACGAACTTTGTGACTTCCTAAACATGCTTCTACGGACAACAACGAAGGCAGTGGGCGGTGTGCACAACTGAACAAACATGCGCACTGGATCGGAAGCAGAGGGGCGACCCCGGGTGACAGAGAATTCTCTGCAGAACAAACCTGCACGCTCAGGTTCATTCGGTTTTTTCCCTCCTTGCTTCTTTTGTTCATTTATAACCTTCCTTAAAAAAGAAAAATTGGGAGCATCTACAAAAATAAATCATGACAAGAGGGATGACTGCAGACTGGCCTTCCTATTAAGTTTTATTGGAAATTCCCATTTCCTACGTGCCCAAGCCTGGACTAATTTAAAAAAAAATAAATAAATGCAAGTATAAGTATTTTACCAGTTGCAGATAAGGAAAGGAGGTTTTGCTCCAAAAGGTAAAAAGCCTGCTTCCATGGTCACTGTGTTAGTCTGCCTGGGCTACCGTAAGCAAAGACCTGGGGAATCCCTACACGGTAACAGTGAAGCTTTGAAGGTGATTCGAGGGGCAGGTGGGGGCAGGAGGGGACCCATTTCTCACTTGTAACTAGCTCACACATTTAACCTGCACAAGGTTATACAGTTGGTCAGTGGCAGAGGTGGGATTCTAGAGGATTCTAAGTCCGTTCTAGAGTTCCCTGTTCCCTCAACGTGCAGGGAGGTGTTGGCAGGGGAGTGGTGAAAGAAGATGGGCTGGAGGGCCACTTGGAAAGAAAACTCCCGGAACATGAATGGATGAAATGTGGGAGGGGGACAGCTGTTGAGAGAGAACAAGGAGACAAGCAGGACAACCTAGTTTCGGGGCAAGTCTAATGCACTAATACCTCTCCCAGGTACATACTTTCACGTAGTTTTTAATGTAAAGGTAAGATTCATAGAAGGGTTTCGTACAGTGTTAAAGCTCTTGGGGAAATATGAAGGGCTTTGTGACCTTTGTTGAACTGTCCCTAAAATAACAGGTTCCTTAAGACCAGTAAAGACAGTCCCAACTTAAAAGCCCCCAGCTAGGAGCCTGAGGAACTCTCCAGAGGACAGAACTTACAGGGAGTGCAAGAGGCTAGAGACCGACCTGAAGGCAACATCATCGGAAGGCAGCAGACTCCAAACTTACACAGGCTGCTTCAGTGCCCGCAAAGCTAGGGCAGGTCGCTGGGATTTCTTGGTGGCCGGGCTGTGGTGGACGCACACTAAATCTCTATCAGGAGCATTTAAGCCCAGATCGCCATCCTTACCCTGCGCACCCAGTGACTTTTTTCATTATTCTTTCCCCATCCCAGACAAACGCAGTTTTACTTTCTGGAAAACTTGAGCTAGAGACCCTGCACTCGCGAATAACGGGCGACGCAGAGGGAAGGGGGAAGGGCTGGATCTCAAAGGTAGAGGATGTGAAGTTTGGTATTCTGAACGTTGGGATCTCTGTTTCTCCCCCTTATAAAGCTCTCTAAGTACTGGCAGCCAGGACTGGACCCCCGGGGAGGAGACTGGAGGATTCCTTTCAGTAGCAACTGACTGCACCCAAGACAAAAGGCTGACAAAAGGCTGACAAATGCTGACATTCCTGTGGTGCTCCGGCTCCGGTGAAACTGCTGGCATCCTTCAATCACAACGATGAGACCCTACAGTGCCACAGAGAGCTAGGATTTTAATGGAATATTTAAAGTGGATATTACACAAAGTGAACTTAGTCACAGGAGAAGAATCTGGGTCAGAATGCTAGTAATGGCTTAAAAAAAAATTCCAATTTCTATCCAGGAAAATTTCTGATTCTTCTCTCCAGAAATAAGTAGTGCATGGTTAACAGGCTGATTTTAAAGGTAACTTTGGTTTCAGTGTGGACATAACGGGCGTATTGGGACGGATCCCCCCCGCTGTGTGATTAGCATGGTGACTCTAATTTATGTATCGCCCGGGAACGGACAATTAGGCCTGTGGAAACATGGTCCTTGCGAAGATCGGGTCATTGTTCAGTGATGGCCAGAGGAAGTAGTGATATTCATAACAGGCGAGCAGCTGTGGGTGGAGTAACTTGAATCCGAAGAACACACTGCTTTTTCCATTGTTGTTTTTGACCTTTATGTTCTCTCTGTGATATTTTTCCTGCTATGTTTTTCCAGTCTCTCATTTTACAATGAGTAGTTTGTGGAAAAGGGGAAATAAACAACTGGCCAAAGGCAAAACTTTCCATATAGCTGTAACTGGCCACGCCGCTCTTGCTTCCAGAGCCAGACTCCTCCATTCATTCTACTGATGTTATGATTTCGTGGCCCCAGTCGTTTCAGTGGGAACAAGCAGCTCACATGTATTTACAAAGACACGTAGTATTCATTACGTATGCAGCAGGAGCTCAATCCCTAGTCAAAATCCCAGTGATGATTACAAAGAAAAATCTCCTTTCAACGCAGGACCTTCATTCGTGTACCCCATTTCTCCCTCACACCTCTCATTTGTACAACACTTGAAAAATAACAGAAATAACAAAAAGGCCACTTCTCTCAGGTATCTCTCCAAGTCCATAGAACATCAATTTGTTTTGTTGGCATGGATGGACAATAGGTCACGAGGACCATCCCCAAACTCCTGATGAGAAAACAAACATTAAAAAAATAATAGCGAGCAGTGTTCAGCCAGAGGTTAACAGGAAAGTAAGAAAGATTTGTGATTCCCTTCAATGTTGACCCTGCTGTGGCCTGAGGCCGCACAGCGCCACACTCAGAAGGGCCAGTACTCACAGGATGGACTGCTCGGTTTGAATCAAGTTCCGGGCTAAGCGCCCACTTCCATGGATCATCTCCTTTTATCCCGTCGATAACCTACTGGACGGGTAGAATTATCATACCTCCCACACTACAGATGAGAGCACTCAAGTTCAGAGAGATTAAGACCTCTCTCTAAAGTTACAGACTGAGAAAAGTAGTGAAGCAGGGATTTCAACCAAGGCCAATACGTGGTCAGAACCATTCCTGAAGCTGATTTGACGCTAACCCAGAAAGGTACCCCAGGGCACAGGAACACTATAATTTCACTATCACAATGTTTACCTCATTGGGAAGCAAACCATGGCCTTGTGGGCCACAGGCGCGCCAATGTGTTTACCTATTATCTTTGGCATCTTTCCCGAGACAACAGCAGGGTTGAGTCGCTGCAACAGACACTATGTGGCCCACAAAGACTAAAATATTTACCATCCGCTCCTTCACAAAAGAATTTGCCAATCCTCAGTATATCTTCTCTGCCCTGGGAGGTTGGCTGATCTTTCTGGCTTAGCAGTTCAGAAAGGAAGAAACAGAAATGTGTTCCCTACAGAGATGGAGAACAATCTAGGGCATAAATTCTTAATCGATGGTCCATGGATCACTTAAATAGTTCATGAATGGGGTTCAGAGAGACCCTTAACTAGACGCAAATAAAAGAAAAATGTGGTCTCTGCCTTTTCAGGTATTTCGAAGATTTGGGGCATAGAGGGGATTTTACCAAACTGTGTTATTACAGTATTACTTACTCCAAACAAACACACAATTCCGGGCTGTTACCAGACCCAGCTGGAGCTGTGCAATGACCCTCTTCCCAGGTTAGGATATCAGAACAGTTTCTTGTTACAAAGAATTAAAGAAAATATAGCTTGCAGCTATGATTATGAACCAACCCCTCCCTCTTCCTCTCTCCCCCTCTCTCTTCTTTATACTGGGCTTAGTTTTAGTTAGAAAACATGAAGTAAAAAATAAGCGTAGCAAAGCTTGTGTATTCTTTTATATCAAATTCAGGTTCAAAGCCTGGCTTCTCCTCTTCACAGCTCTTTCCCTTATACCAATTACTCTCTTCGGGCCGCTGGTAAGACACAATTGCTGGCTTCTTATGCTGTCATGGGTAAGGTTCGTGCCTGTGGAACTACAAAGCTGCGAGGGGGCCCTGCAGCTGAACCTCCTGAAAATACATCACACGGTGGGATATTTTTGGTAAGAGGACGCCTCAGCTGGAAAGGCTGGGACTTGACTGAAATTTGGATTTTCTCCAACACAAAGGTCTGTCTTAAGATACTCTGTAAGACTGTTCATAGTACTGCCAAACAAAACCACCCCATGTAAGAAGAGAGGCCTTAATGAGACCATATGTCCAAGGAATGGTCAATGAGTTCATCGTTTAGAACAGAGGAGAAGCCAGAAGCAGGGCCTCTGCCAGGGACATCACCTTATCTAGAAGTATAACAAATTCTTCTTACTCAAATGAGCCAGTTCTTGGTTTTGATCATTGTAGCTAATTTAGGCTGTCTCACCTTTAGGTACTCAGCTCAGGTCTATAAGAGATCAGTTCTTGAAGGCCTGGGTTGTTCTTAGCAGCCTGCTTGTACTTACACAGTGTCCTGCTGTTAAAATGTGTTTATGTGTCTGACCCCCATGCAGACTTTCAGCTCCTCTATAGATAATCTCTCTCTTCCCCTCCTCCCCACCACCTCTCTCTCATACCCTAGAATACAGGGCACAGCAATAATCTGAAAACCTTACATAGTGTTTATCGTACTGCTTTATGCAACTTTCACATACTCATTTATTCTTAAACTACATCCAAAATATAAACAACATTCTTCTTCTTCTAAGTTTTAAACATTAGAAAGTAAGGCACAGAGTGGTTAAGTAACTTGCCCACGGTCACACAGCTATGACATGGTGGTACTTGGAGAGGAGGCAGAAAGTCTAACTCCAGCCCCCACACTCAACCAGTAACTGTATCTTCCTCCAAAGATTCTTGGCAAATATTCATTTCAACTAATTTGAGCCTGACTCAGCACAGATGAATACATACAAACATCTGGTCTTAAGAGAAGAAAGAATATTCTTAAAGTCTCAGATTCTTAAAACTTTTTCTTGGAACATACATAAATTGTAATAGGCAAAGTTTTCTAAAAACTATCAAAAGTTTGATTTGTATGGTATACAAAATTCCACTTGATCACCAAAGGCCTCCTAGGGCACAGAAGCTGTTCAAGCACATTTGTGGGATGGTTGTGCTTTCATAATCAACTGTCACTTACTACCTACTTCCATCTAAAAACACAGAAGCCTCTGGATGCAAGGTCAATGAGCTTTTTGTTTTTCTGTTTTTAAACTGCTGGCATCAGCCTTAGAGGGTTTGAACATGAACTTGTTACCCTTGAAATAAACTGCTGCCTGCCAAAATCCACCCCCAAAGTTGCTCTGATTAAGCAGTAAACATCATTAGAAGACACAACCTCTGTTAGTACCTCAATTCAAGCAAAGGGTTTAACGTAGGGCAGAACCACTTTAAGGTCTCTCATAAAAGCACTGACTGTGGAAAGCAAAAGAAAAAAAAAATCAAGTCAGCAGAGACTAAGGGGAAGTTGTATTATTGAACTTCCATGGCCCTGTGTTTACAGAATGACCTCAGCATGGGTAACAAGAGGCAACAAGCCCACTGTGGTCTGGGGGAACTGCCTTGAAGGTAAAGGGATGTGACAGGGACTGAACAGAATCTGGGACCTTAAGGTGAAAAAATATTCATAAAAAATCCACACCAAAAAATCTCACCTGGCAAGAGGTTTCTACATACCCACGGTGGTAATGATGACGACTGTGAAAATGATACGGTAATAAGAAATAAGCTAATAAGGCATGCATGCCAGGGGTGTCTGGGGGGCTCAGTCAGTCGGTTAAGCATCTGCCTTCAGCTCAAGTCACAATCTCAGGGTCCTGGGATCAAGCCCTGCATCAGGCTCCCTGCTCAGCGGGAAGTCTGTTTCTCCCTCTCCCCCTGCTTGTGGGCACAGGTGTTCTCTCTCTCTCTCAAGTAAATAAATAAAATATTTTTTTAAAAAAAGACATGCATGCCAAACTAATTTTTTTCTACTAAAAAAAAGTCAAATTGCTAAGTAGCAAAATCAAATATATTGTTTTAAAAAAGCTGAAGAGGGGCGCCTGCATGGCTCAGTCGTTAAGCGTCTGCCTTCGGCTCAGGGCGTGATCCCGGGATTCTGGGATCGAGCCCCACATCAGGCTCCTCCGCTGGGAGCCTGCTTCTTCCTCTCCCACTCCCCCTGCTTGTGTTCCCTCTCTCACTGGCTGTCTCTCTCTCTGTCAAATAAATAAACAAAATGTTAAAAATAAATAAATAAATAAAAAAGCTAAAGAGTGCAGTGAACATTTGTCTTATTTGTTCATTTATTCGTTCGCTCATTCATTCATTCATTCGTTCGTTCCTGGCAGCCAGTCTGTGCTCCTCCTCCAGGACTTGGACTTCCTGTGGGGAATTCGCTCTTGCCTAATTTTGTGAAGTCTCAGTGGAACCTGAAGGTGCCGGGCCTGCCCTAAGTCCCTGGAAGTCAGAGGGGCTTCTTTGGCCAATCATTCATTTCAGTGCCCCGGTGGAGACAAAGGACAGGCACGTGACCTAGGACTTAACTTTCCAAGGACTTGGATGTGAAGATGAAAAAACCCGGTGTAAGCTTACCTATTTGTTCCTGGGCGGGCACTCGAGTGCTCTCAGGACAGATTCTCTCGATGCCTGTTTCCTGTCTGCTCCGTGCCAACTTCTTCACTGGCCCTTCAATTCTGTGCACCTTCCTCTACTCTTCCAATATTTTCCCCTTTTTTCTGGTGATCCCAACTCTGTTTCCATTGTTTGCCCCCAGGGTATAAGTGTTGGGTATCAGCTGAGCAGAGAACCAAGTAAAAACCACACTGACTGAATTGGGTAGCTGGGTCATAAGCGAGGACAGAAGCTAGAAGAGGGCACAGACAGGGAATCCCTGGAAACCTGGAAAAATACTGTTGGGATCCTGGTGGGGCAGTGTCAGGGAGCCCAGATGAAGGTCATCACCAGGGCTACGGCATCAGTGAGGCCTGAGCTCCAGAAAACACGGCACGATGAGCAACAGTCCCAAAGAATGTTTATACTTTACAACAAGTTTAGGGCTTGCAGGTGACCTTGTTATACTCAGAATATACTCTACCGCATAAAAACCTACCAGGAGATGAAAAAAGTCTTCCATTTCTTTGTTCACAATTAATGTTCAGAATAAAGCAACTAGATCACAGATCACAACTTAATGTCCTGGAAAAGCCTAAAGAAAATGTACTGAGTTCTCTTCCTTCCTGCTGTGTGCTCACCTTTCTCACTGACTTGTCTGCGTAATGAAGTTAGGCTTTATCATTTCATTTTGTTTATAGCTGATTTTACAGCCCAGCTCATCATTACGACGGTTTCGCAGATTCAGGAACCTTCCCATGAGCCTTATTTTCATAAATTCACTTAGCATTAGCTCACATTAAACTTTATAGAATACCATTTAAAAAACTAAAGCTAAAACCCAAAATAAAATTACATCTTCCACTTAAAACTTTACTAAAAAAAACCCTGTGGGTTAGTGGTTATTGCCAGACCCATGTTATCTCATTTGTTTGGAAACAAATATGTACGCAATGAAATACATGGGAAGAGATTTGCTCTTCTCCATCGAATCGTACCTGAACAGGGACTCTCTCGACAGCCAAATTTCATTCTGCTTCACCGTTTTCCAGGAGAAAAGCAACAGCAGCAGCGCAGTGCACACGGTCAGGGTGGTGGCCCCCCATCGATTCAGGCAAGTGCAGAGCTTCCTCAGTCCGTGCACGAAGAGGATACAGTAGCCCATGCTGGGGAACAGAGTGGGAGAGGCAGGCTTACTCCAGGGGTGCCGGGGAGTCCCCCGAGTACTCGATCCCATATAACTAACTTTCAAATAAAACTCATCTGTGACAGAGAAACAAATACAAACTCCCCCGTCTTACACAATATTTACATGCTGGTTCTCTAATGCGCTCTCCTAGCACATTGCCAGCCCTCTGGCATTAGTGTGGAGAATAACAGGCTCATCGTTTGGGCTCAAACTGCCCTGGATTTCAGCAGCATCATGAGATGTCCCTTTTGCGTGTTCTTGGGTCGTGAACAGACCCTCTGATTCTCGTCGCCTTATGTCACTGACATTGTATAACGTATTGGCACCACGAGTCTAAATCTAGACTGTGTTGCAGCACGTGGCATCGTGGCTTTGGGGGAGACAGCTGCCAAGAGCTCCCTATCAGGTCCTGGGAGGGATGCTCATCCCCACAGAGCACTGGCAGTCTGTTTCTAGGGATGTGCCGCCTGGTATGTTCCCCCTCTGGTCAAAGTCCTTATGCTGAAGGAAAATCACCTATCCCCACACCAACTCCTGAGCAGGGAGCTTGGGGCCCATCACAGACAAACCGTATAGACAGGATTAAATCTTGCTGACTCTGGCTCAGCTTTCTAAATAGACATGAAGAATCTCTCATGTTATCTGAGCGGCATGCTGATAGCACACCTCGAGAAGCCTTTGGCTGGAACCTGGGCCCTCATGTCATCTATGCAGCCACAGAGATGCTTCCTGCCTGTCAACTGGCCCTGGAACATCACAATCATTTAATCTGTATCCATTACTGCCATGTGCATTTCAGTTAAAATCCACTTCTTTCCAAAGATAATAGACTACAAATTATTATGGAATAATTTAAGAATGAAGCCAGCTTGTGTAAAGAAATCCGACATCAGTTAGACATTAATGCCATAATAAGCCCAAAATTAATACAGCCCATTTACATGTTTGAATATTTATTCGTTCTCTATATGTGACCAGCAATATACTGGGCACTAAGAATGAATTATGAATAGAACACAGGTCCTGCCCTCATAAACCTCCAGTCTACTGGGGCAGGTTGGTTTTGTAAAGGAAAACACTTACATAGTCTCATTTCTCAACATACCTCCTTTAAAAAATCTCTCCACTTCTGTTCACTTTTCTGAATATCTACGCTTTGGTATCAAGGGTAGAAAAACAAGAGAGGCATTTGAGGTTTCTGACATGGAGATGCTGGGAATCAGTTCAAGTTTGAGCTCCAATTCCATACTTCAAATCCTGTAAGCCAGTTGGTCCAGCTCCCTAAACTGTGAAGTTTCATTGTTAGGCCAAACAAAGGGAGTCACGACCCCACTTACTAGGTCCGAGCTGGGGAGGCTGGATTTGATTGCTATAAGCACTGTGCAGAAGCCTCGAACATGCCAGAACATAGAGTCACTAATGCAAAACCAATAAAACCTCCAAACCTCTTCCCACTTTCATAGTAAGTCATGTTTGGCCTTAAAGGTATCAAGATTTTCTAAACGTGTCTCATTCTATACAACAGCCATGCTGATGCATTACAGGCCACCATGTTCCTGACGATACCTGCCATTTGCTCCTCTAGCCTCATTGGGATCCCAGCCCTGATGAAGCAGGGTGCATCTCTGGCCCCACGAAAGCCTTCTGGGCTCCATGCTTCCATTCAGCAGGTATTTAATAAACACCAACTGCGTCCTGCCATCATTACAGGCACCAAGACCAGGTTGGTGGACAAAACAGACAGTAATTCCTATCCTCGTGGAACCCACGTGGGTGGGAGAAACAGCCAATAAGCAAATAAAACGCAGAGTGTGCCCCACAGCAGGATATGTTACGTGGGTAACAAGAGGGAGTCCAGGGTGGGGAGGAGTTGGGATTTTACTATGGTCAGGAATGGTGCCACAGGAGCAAAGTCCTGAAATGCACGTACCCCGAGCAGGCACCCACAGCTCTAGCGGCTGTCTCCTCGCTCGGGCCTTCGTAAAGCAGCCCCAAAAGAACTAATGTTTGCTGAGCGCATCTCATGTGCCAAGCAGTTCCGTGTTATGAGTTCAGCCCACCCTCGCACCCCTGTGGGTCACTCGCGGTTAGTGCTGTTTAACCATAAAGACGCCGATGAGGAGAAAGGTGAACTGATTTCCTGAATTCGGTCGCACAGCTTGTATAGTCGGGCAAAGATACAAACCCACGCGTTTCAGATTCCAGAACTCACGCCCCATATACTGGTCTGCTTGTCTGGGTTTTGACGGGACCTGCTGATTCTTGCGCTCCTCACGCCTTATCACGCAGTTTCACCTACTTCCCTCCTAACACTCCATTCATAAAGTTTCAGTACTTGCTTTCTGTCTCCTTGTAGGAAACAGAGCTGCCATCTGGCAGAGCAGTGGGAAAGGAGAGCACTGGGATCTCCACACAGGGTCTCCCAGCTATAGCCACAAAATGGCAGAAGACAAGAATAATGAAGATAACGACGACAAAAGTAATGAGCTGTTGTACACATCTGTGTGTTTATAGTGGGTCCTTCCTATTGGCCAGGCACTGCGCTAAGAGCGTTGCATGGGCCTGTGCACAATATTCATAGGGCCTAGGATAAGGACGGTGCTGGCTTTAAATATATTATCTGATTTAAATATATAATTCTTGGTATCTTCCATTCCATAAATGAGGAAATTAAAGCTTATAGGAGTCGAATAGCTTGTCCACAGCACTCACAGCTAGTAACAGAGAAGACCCATGGCTCTAACACGATGCTGATCTCCAGAAGGTGACCAACTTCTTCTGGAAGGCGCCAAAGAATAAGTATTTCGGGCCTTTCAGGCTTTTCTGTCCTGCCCACTCTATCTTTGGAGCAAGAAAGCAGCCATCAACACTGTGTGTATGAATGGGCATGGCTGTGTTCCAATAAAATTTATTTATAAAACAGGCAGTGGGCCAGCCTCCCCTCAGGAGCCGCAGTGTGTTGACCTCTGCTGTGACCAAAGGAAGGAGAAAGCCATTCCTTTCCCCTCAGCACAGGCATCAGTATCAAGTAACATGGTCATTTTTTTTGGAAGGTCCTTGTATTGACATATGGTTTAAAGAAATGATAAGCCACATACAACAATCTCTACTTAGGTTTGCAAATTTCTTAGAGAGTATCACATTCTTACAAACTTGAACACAAGATCACAAAGATTAAGTTGCTTCTCTATGATGACATTTCATCCTTCAACATCTGCTTAAATACAGAGCTCAGTGGCAGGGGGAGAACTGCTCTGTCCATTTCTAAGGGGCAGGGCAAGGCCTTATTTTCAAAGTAGAAAATCAAGCAAATGAGAAGCTACACGCCTTTCTGGCCTCCAAAGAGATGAAACCAGACTGCAGACTGCTTTGGTGCACCTGGTTAAGGAAAATCTGGGCTCAGATCAGGGACCTCAACACAGAGCACGCAGAGTCAGGGCAAACCACTGACAGTGGACAGAACCAGAACCCAGAGAACCAAACTTGGCTACTGATCGGTTTGGCTCAGCACCGAGACGCATTTTCAAAGCAGCTGGAGCAGCACCCCTGCTTCTGAGAGTGGAGTCATTATTTGATCTCTCATTCACAGGCTGAAGGTATCCCCATGTCAGTGCATGGGATAACCAGGGACTCTGGCCCCTCTCCCTGGTACTTTCATGATGCGCATCCAAAGGGAACTTTAGAGGAAATGCAGGTCAACAACGATTGTCCTTCCACATTAGAATGAAAACTATTTAAACCTGGTATTCGAGAACTTTGTGAGAAGTTAATCATTGTGTAAACAGTACAAATGTACTTTCATGAACCTTGCCCAGAAGCTCTTAAGTGATAAAAGAACAACACATCTCCTTTACATCGACCTGAAAAGAGGACAATTTTCTATCTCTGGGCCAAGCATTTTAGAATGTTTATTATGGCTTCACTCTTTGTTCAATTACATGGAGCAAAGAGAATCTTTTCGCTATTAAGTAGAACTGAAATTCTACCTTTTGATTTAAACAACCGACTGAAAGGATCTACAAATGACATTAGTGATACAAGACAGACACAGTCTCACGATTTTATTACTTAAAAGAAAAAAAAAATTCCCAACTTCAGATAGTTGAAATGACACAGGGCCCTCGTTCACTTCATTCTGGTCTGGTGAATCCCCACCTGGCAAACTGTGACAGTAAGATCTGATTCTGGTCTCATGGATGGTTAAACAATAACGCCCTGGAAAGCGGAGCCCAGAACAGATGTCTGGAGTTACAGCCTAGAGGCAGCCAGGAGCCAACGGGGAGGCCTCAGAGCAGATCTAACCTGGAAGCCGCCAGCTTCCGGTGAGTCAAGACTCCCCTCGCCACCGCCGTTGTTGTTGTTGTTTTTTACTCTCAGATATTTGACAGGCAGGAACATTTCTCAGAAGGCTGAATGTGTTTGGATATGAATGTATTCATATTCCAAGAAAATGACTCCGCAAGCATTTCTTGTGCATTTCCCTCCTGTGCAGCTTCTCATCCTCGGTGCCGCGCTCCCGCGGTAGGGATGAGAAACTGTCACTTCTCCACGAAACAGATTTCTTCCGTTCCTTGCTCACCTTCCTGTGAACCACTGGGATAATAATGCCATTGCTTTCCCCTCCTGAGAACCTGATTCTCCTGAAGATGAGATGCTTCCTCTCGACCTTGCAGTTCATCTACGAGCTCCAGATTTAGGAGACCTCCCGTGGTAAATAAGGCAGCGCTCCGGAGGCAGAAAGAGCCTGTCTGCATTCCAGTTTCTGACACTGCCTGTTGTTGGATCTTCAATCATTGAAATTCTTTACTTATGAATTTTCTTATTTGTAAAAGGAAATAATTTTACCCTGTGCATAATGCTCGATAGACAACCATAAGTGATAACATTAATATTATGTTATAATCATAATATTATTAGAGACTTATTTTGTGCTGAATAGAGTATGAGACAGGATATGTGTACAGTGTGCATATATCCAGGTCAAAACAGATGTCTCTCTACCAGGCTCCTGTAAATGTAGTAACTTCCTGGGGCCCGTAAAACACAGGAGCCGCAGTGGAACAAAAGTGCCCCAGTGCAAACTTTAAGCGTGGGAGTTCACAGTGAGGAGAGGGAATTCTGGAACTGCAGCAAAGGAGCTGGGTTCTTTCCTGACACTTGGGAGTTCTGTGGGCCACAGGAGATGCACTCAGTCTCATGAAGCCTTAGTTGTTTATTTTATAAGAGCTTAAGATTGCCTGCCTTAGATAGCTGAAAATCTAGCTACTTTAAAGGGCTGTTGTTTGGAGTAAATGAATCCATGTAAGTGGACAGTCTATGAACCGAATACAAGGTATCCATGTTTTCAAGTGAAGTATTTATGTGTTCATGTGTGTGGTTAGTGTGCCCTTATCTAAGACATCAATAAAATGTACTGTGTATATCATTAAAGTATGTGATTACATCTATAAAAGCGACTCCTAAAAAGTTAGAAAAACCACCCTCTCCCTAGCCTCTCACAAGCATGCCCATCTCTAGAACCTGAATTCTGTCACTTCTTCCGTAAACCACTATGGCCTGCGGTACAGCACCTGCACTTCTGAAGCAAAGGCATAATGCGCAATCTGCCAGTTGTTGCTGCCTTCTCCTTTATTCCGTGTGTCAACACGGACCTGACCGCACATACATATGCTTTGTCATGTGTCCAGTGTTCTTGGAGTCTCTACAATACTCTTTAATGAAGCATCCATCGTGTGAGGCACTATGAGAAAACACAGACATACAAAAATGGCGGTCCCAAACCTCAAAGGGGCAGGACAATCCAGGTTTCCAAAGGAGTATGGGGGATATTTTAAGATTCCTAAAATCTGTATAAGAAGTCACTGGTTTAGTGGCAACCATTTGGCAATACATATAAATGTATCTAATCAGCACGTGGACACCTTCAACTTACACAATACCCTGTATGTCAATTATATCTCAATCAAGATGAAAGGGAAAAAAGTCAGTGATCTGAGATACATTTCCCCATGTGGGATCCAAGAGAAAAGGAAAGAAATGGATTCACTTAGAAGGACAAGGGGTCTTGACAGAAGGGAGGCTAAGATGGCCGCACTTCGGTCCACTCCCACCCTCCAGGCAAAGCCAGAGCCAGCTGTGCGGGACCTGGGCTGTCCACATCTATGCTTTAGTTGCTCTCCTCTGTTTGCAGAGGCCCATTTCCTAACCTCCTTCAGTATGGCGCTCCAGAACACTAACCTGCTGGGGTAGGGCTGCAGAAACAAGAGAGGAAGAGAAGGGCCGGGAAAGGAGGAGAGGCCCATACCTACGTTGCTTTGCTTTCCTTCCACTTTGATTCCTCCAATCTCCTCATTTGCACAGGGTGGGCTGAAACAATGACTTGCAGCTACCTAGCACAGCTTATGGTATTTTTTACATATATTTTTCCATTTAGGCTCATCTGAATCCAAATTACACTCTCCAAATTTTACGTTCGAATTGTGGTTTCCAAGACATTTGCTGTTCATCATTTAGGACTTAATAGGCATAAACATTCATTTTTTATTAACTAATAGACTTCTGTGATATTAAGGCCGTGATTATAGTTCAGTAATTAACTGCCCGAGATTACCCTCATCTCATGCCCCAGGCCACCCCACAGATTGGCCAACTGATCTTCAGCCCACGAGCACCAATCTCCCCTCCGCTCACTTCGTTTTCACCACGGCTCTGCTCTGTTCTATTTGTCTGTGATCTACAGCCTCCATTTTAGAACACATTCGCGCGAGTCCCTCAGCAAAGTCCTGCTGCTTTCCTTCCTGGTCACGCTCTTCACACAGCACACTCACCCCCAAGCACAAGCACCGAGCCCAAGCCCAGGACAACCCTGGGCCCCTCCGTCCCTGGGCACTACCCTCAAGAGCAGCCCTCACTGGACTAGATCTAGCTTCTGGACCTCGCACGTCTTCTGAATTCAGGTCTCGAAGGGCGGAGGGAATGGTTTATGCTGGCACGGCAAGAGCAAAGAGACAAACGAGCTGGTATCAAATATTTCCACCCTTACTCCATCATACTCTGAAGAATGACCTTAATCAACTTCTGAAACCGTGGAGTAGGTGATAACACCAGCAGGAAGCCTCCGACTGCATGACCGTGAAGGTTTGTCCCACTGAAGACTGGAGACGTGGGGAGGAGCAGCAGAGCTTGACAGACTCCGCTTTCTTTTAAAATACGGTGCATAACGTGGAAGACGCCATATTTAAAAACATTAGAATACTTCTCTCAAGTAAGAAGACTTATCTCCTTACTCAAATCTTGGATCTTCCCACTGTTTCTTCTCCAGTGGTATCCCTGACCTTCACTCTTTCTCTCCAGATCATTTGGTGGTATCACTTTATTGCCCCCTCGTGTAATAGCGCACTGCATTTCTCCTTTTCCCTCGCTGTACTCATTATGATAAAAGAGAACCTCCTTTTAAGATGGCATGATAGAAACACATAAAACATGGATTCAGAGCTAAAACTAAGTAATAATTGAGTGGCTCTGGGTAATTCAGCCAACACATATGCACACTTACACACATATATTCTCAGAGACCTGGTGCACTTGACCTTGTAACTGAAAACTGCCTCTCAATCTATTTCTTGGGTTTTTAGTGGAGTGGCTCTTTGCCAAGCCCAAGCTGTTTTTCCCACCTCTCTAATGTATTATACATTGGGAATTTGAAACAAAAAAAATTAAACTAAAAAAAATGAGTATTGGCTTTGCCTGGTTCCTGGGTTTTCCACGATTTTTATGACTTGGCTCTCTCAAAATCGGGTTACTTATTGTCCTCTTGTGTGGTTCAATCTTGTCCCATCCCTGTCAGCCGCAGCCTTAGAGGGACTCAACCTTCTTTATTCAGTATCAGCCGCCTTGGAGGCAATGTTACCTGTGCCTTGAGCCCCTGTTTAGATCGTGGCTTAAGCTGAATGAACGAGTCTCTCTCCATGACTTCATGTGGACACGCAAACTTCAAGACCTGTTCTCATGGACTACAACCTCTCTTACCAAGCTACCTGTACAATGGCTCCTTGAAGAGGGAGGTCTGGCCTTGCTCTTGCTGCTGGGGGCCTGCTTCCTCCTGACATACATCATACATTTCTTCTTACTGCTTTCCCCGTGAACTTCTAAGCATCAGCTGTTCCTGCTGCTTATGAGGACACCCCATTATCTCACAGCAGAGACCCCACACAGAGGCTTCCCAGCCACTTCCTGGTGTCTACCTCTGGGCCCTTCAGAAAGCCTGTCCCCATGGCAAATGTACTGCCTTCCTATCCCCTTCCCGCACAGGACCCGTCTCCCTTTCCCTAGGGGACCATCTTGTTGAAAAAGAGCAGACACAGGTGGTCACATTCCAATGCATGACAAAAATCTTTGTTTAAAATCCGAAGGAGAAAAAAAATTCATGCTTTCCACAAGGTTATTCTGAATCACAAAACAGTTGAACCGTGGAGCTGAAAGAGACCTTAGAGATCATATAGCACAATGATTACTAGGGTTTGAGATTTCCCAAACCTTTCCAAGAAAGCGGAATTGGGTGGGGAAGGAGGGTTGTGCATCCCCTGCTGCTCTTATCATCTTGTCATAGGAGAAAGGATATTTTAATACCAAAAATATAAGAAAGGTGTAATTTAAAAAAATGCATAGATAAAACTTCATGACAAACCCATTACATTGTCTTTCTCTCTCCCCTCACCCCCTTCCCCCAATTTGGCCACAGACCAGGGAAAAGTGTTGTGGAGATCTAAGCAACACTTGGGGACCACTGAACAAGGCCAACTCTCTGGTTTTACTGGTAGGAAAGGAAGTCCCCCAAGGCTGACAGGCAATAGGGGACAGATGGGGCTGTGCTGATTCCCAGGTCAGTCATCTTCCTACTGGATTTGCTAAAGTAACCTTGTGTTGATAGCGAATGACTGCTCTGATTTTAATATTTGGCAAAACTCTGATTTACTCGCATAATTATCACTCTCCTCCAGCAAGTCTGAAGAAGCCTGTGCACAGATGGCTGATCTGAAGGGGTTCCCAATATCAGATCACAGAAGTAGCATTACTTCCGAGGTACCATTTCTCATTTTGCATCCTGAGAAAGAAATGCTGCAGTATTGCTTCCATAGCGACCTGTGTAAGATTAAAAATTTCATCTCAAGTTGATGACTTGAAGGTATTTCTCAAAATCGAAAATGAATGGGGTGGGGGTCATCATTTTTCCAATTTTCCATGTCTGATATGTCCATAAGCTTAGGGATTATACAATACCAATGGCATCTTTCTAAGAGTAGGGCAGTTTTTTATATATCTTTCTTCCCTCCAACATTATGGTATCTAACTTCTCCTTCCGTGGCCTCAATTATTTTTATCAATGCATCCACAATATTGTTTCTGCCTTCATTTATTCTTTTTTTTTTTTTTTAAGATTTTATTTATTTATTCGACAGAGATAGAGACAGCCAGAGAGAGAGGGAACACAAGCAAGGGGAGTGGGAGAGGAAGAAGCAGGCTCATAGTGGAGGAGCCTGATGTGGGGCTCGATCCCATAATGCTGGGATCACGCCCTGAGCCGAAGGCAGACGCTTTAACCGCTGTGCCACCCAGGCGCCCCTGCCTTCATTTATTCTTATCTGCTTCCCCTCTCCACTCATTCATGTCTTCTTAAAGTAGCTTAGGAATTTGCTCTTTGGCGCTGCAGTGAATAAATCACCCTTAATCTGGCATGTAAATGGATATCTGATCACATCCTATGACTTCATTTGAGAGCTCTCAACAACTATTTCTGTTTCACTGATTCAAAGAAATTTTAGTCCTTTGAAGCATTCTCATGTGGTTTTTATAAAATACAAAAAAAGTAGCCATAAAGTTATATGCCTCTCTGGAGAGAAGAATAAGAGATCAAAATTTCTGTTAAAAAAAAAAGTGATTTAAGCCCCAAATTCTCTTGCCTGTTCAAAAAGGAAATCCACAAAATAGGCATTTAGCACCAGAAGAAAAGATTATTCCAATTTCTTTTGTGGTGAAACTCTGACCCTAAAGCCATGCAATGATAAATAGCCTATTTCTGTACCTTTTATCCACAGATTTCAAAGCCCAAGGGAGAGAAAGGTGATATTTTGGGTCTTATCTAAGTTAGGATGGAGGGAGAGCAGAAGCCAGAAGATTTGAGTGGCTTGTTCATTGTTAGGCATAAAGGCAGGATAAAAGAGCACTTGGTCTGACTCATTCTGGGTTTTTCTTGTCAAATAGTGAAAACTAGCCCCTGCGCGTGATGGGAGTCACCCAGGCTTTAGTGAGGGTGGACATGACTTCTTTTTTTTTTTTTTTAAAGATTTTGTTTATTTATTTGACAGAGATAGCGACAGCCAGCGAGAGAGGGAACACAAGCAGGGGGAGTGGGAGAGGAAGAAGCAGGCTCATAGCAGAGGAGCCTGATGTGGGGCTCGATCCCATAACGCTGGGATCACACCCTGAGCCAAAGGCAGACGCCCAACCGCTATGCCACCCAGGTGCCCTGAGGGTGGACATGACTTCTGTGGTGCTTATGGACGGAATCTAAAGCCAGGATTTGGCTCCCTATCACTTGAAACAAACATTTAATGAGTAGAAAGTTCAACTTCCTCAGAATTACCAATCCAGCTTTTTACTTCATTGTCCTATCGTTCGCTAAAGTTTTGAGACAACACAGATGTCTACATAAAGATGACGATGTATATTATCAAACTTCCATTGAGGGCACTGTGTATATGTTTTCCTCAAAGCACTGGGTACTCGATGCTGTGGAAAACGGCTCTTTCTTGTCAAGGTCAATAATGTAAGGAGAGTCACGCAGAGAAGATTACTGTGCGTATAAAAGGCTTGGGAAATGTTCTCCACCATCGCCAAAGCCAATGTCTAACCTTAATAAATGCCATAGGCAACATCCAGTGTTCTTACGCCTTCCCAGGGATGCCTCCAGCATATGCAAACTTCTCTGTGGTCCCCAGGAAGCTTCCAGCAGCTCTAATGACTTCAGCACAGTCAGATTATAAATACTGACCATTTTCTAGGAAAATGGGGACTTTCTCTGGAAAAGATTTTACCCAGCAGTGACCAGCTGCCCATTTCAGTGGAAAATAGTGGGTAGCTGGGCAAAGAGCTGCTGAGATGTTCGGAAAATGATGACTGAATGTCAACCCTGCAATGCGCACGTGCAGGTACTTGGGGAGACAAGAAAAAGAGTCATCTTTTAAATGACAACCAGCTCACTGACACTGATTTTAGATGACTCTGCATCAAGTTTGCAAAATGGAGCAAAGTCTGAGCTGGTTCTAAGAGGCAAGCATTTGTTCTTGGTAATATTGAGGCTTTCTTCATATTCTGAACTTGCATTTTATTCCAAACGGGCTTATTCCTAGCAGAAAAAGCACAAGGACACTACTTTGTCTATTTTAGAGAACAGAAATAAAGCCAGAGAAAGGTCGGGGCACCTGGGTGGCTCAGTTGGTTGATCATCTTCTTGGTTTTGGCTCAGGTCATGAGCTCAAGGTTGTGAGATCGAGCCCCATGCTGGGCTCTGTGCTTGGCGCAGTCTGCTTGGGATTCTCTCTCTTTCTCTCTCAAATAAATAAATAAATAAATAAATAAATAAATAAATAAATCTTTTTTAAAAAATCAGAGAAAGGTCTATTTAAGATATGGCACCCAGGAAGAGCCAGAGCTGGCATGATTCTGTA
>NC_048233.1:26911535-26917748 GCF_002007445.2 Ailuropoda melanoleuca
TTTATTTATTTATTCGACAGAGATAGAGACAGCCAGAGAGAGAGGGAACACAAGCAGGGGGAGTGGGAGAGGAAGAAGCAGGCTCATAGCAGAAGAGCCTGATGTGGGGCTCGATCCCATAACGCCGGGATCACGCCCTGAGCCGAAGGCAGACGCTTTAACCGCTGTGCCACCCAGGCGCCCCTGCCTTCATTTATTCTTATCTGCTTCCCCTCTCCACTCATTCATGTCTTCTTAAAGTAGCTTAGGAATTTGCTCTTTGGCGCTGCAGTGAATAAATCACCCTTAATCTGGCATGTAAATGGATATCTGATCACATCCTATGACTTCATTTGAGAGCTCTCAACAACTATTTCTGTTTCACTGATTCAAAGAAATTTTAGTCCTTTGAAGCATTCTCATGTGGTTTTTATAAAATACAAAAAAAGTAGCCATAAAGTTATATGCCTCTCTGGAGAGAAGAATAAGAGATCAAAATTTCTGTTAAAAAAAAAAGTGATTTAAGCCCCAAATTCTCTTGCCTGTTCAAAAAGGAAATCCACAAAATAGGCATTTAGCACCAGAAGAAAAGATTATTCCAATTTCTTTTGTGGAGAAACTCTGACCCTAAAGCCATGCAATGATAAATAGCCTATTTCTGTACCTTTTATCCACAGATTTCAAAGCCCGAGGGAGAGAAAGGTGATATTTTGGGTCTTATCTAAGTTAGCATGGAGGGAGAGCAGAAGCCAGAAGATTTGAGTGGCTTGTTCATTGTTAGGCATAAAGGCAGGATAAAAGAGCACTTGGTCTGACTCATTCTGGGTTTTTCTTGTCAAATAGTGAAAATTAGCCCCTGGGCGTGATGGGAGTCACCCAGGCTTCAGTGAGGGTGGACATGACTTCTTTTTTTTTTTTTTAAAGATTTTGTTTATTTATTTGACAGAGATAGCGACAGCCAGCGAGAGAGAGGGAACACAAGCAGGGGGAGTGGGAGAGGAAGAAGCAGGCTCCCCGCGGAGGAGCCTGATGTGGGGCTTGATCCCATAACGCCGGGATCACACCCTGAGCCAAAGGCAGACGCCCAACCGCTATGCCACCCAGGTGCCCTGAGGGTGGACATGACTTCTGTGGTGCTTATGGACGGAATCTAAAGCCAGGATTTGGCTCCCTATCACTTGAAACAAACATTTAATGAGTAGAAAGTTCAACTTCCTCAGAATTACCAATCCAGCTTTTTACTTCATTGTCCTATCGTTCGCTAAAGTTTTGAGACAACACAGATGTCTACATAAAGATGACGATGTATATTATCAAACTTCCATTGAGGGCACTGTGTATATGTTTTCCTCAAAGCACTGGGTACTCGATGCTGTGGAAAACGGCTCTTTCTTGTCAAGGTCAATAATGTAAGGAGAGTCACGCAGAGAAGATTACTGTGCGTATAAAAGGCTTGGGAAATGTTCTCCACCATCGCCAAAGCCAATGTCTAACCTTAATAAATGCCATAGGCAACATCCAGTGTTCTTACGCCTTCCCAGGGATGCCTCCAGCATATGCAAACTTCTCTGTGGTCCCCAGGAAGCTTCCAGCAGCTCTAATGACTTCAGCACAGTCAGATTATAAATACTGACCATTTTCTAGGAAAATGGGGACTTTCTCTGGAAAAGATTTTACCCAGCAGTGACCAGCTGCCCATTTCAGTGGAAAATAGTGGGTAGCTGGGCAAAGAGCTGCTGAGATGTTCGGAAAATGATGACTGAATGTCAACCCTGCAATGCGCACGTGCAGGTACTTGGGGAGACAAGAAAAAGAGTCATCTTTTAAATGACAACCAGCTCACTGACACTGATTTTAGATGACTCTGCATCAAGTTTGCAAAATGGAGCAAAGTCTGAGCTGGTTCTAAGAGGCAAGCATTTGTTCTTGGTAATATTGAGGCTTTCTTCATATTCTGAACTTGCATTTTATTCCAAACGGGCTTATTCCTAGCAGAAAAAGCACAAGGACACTACTTTGTCTATTTTAGAGAACAGAAATAAAGCCAGAGAAAGGTCGGGGCACCTGGGTGGCTCAGTTGGTTGATCATCTTCTTGGTTTTGGCTCAGGTCATGAGCTCAAGGTTGTGAGATCGAGCCCCATGCTGGGCTCTGTGCTTGGCGCAGTCTGCTTGGGATTCTCTCTCTTTCTCTCTCAAATAAATAAATAAATAAATAAATAAATAAATAAATAAATCTTTTTTAAAAAATCAGAGAAAGGTCTATTTAAGATATGGCACCCAGGAAGAGCCAGAGCTGGCATGATTCTGTAGTTTTAGGGAAATACACCTACCCTGGCAAGAGGAACCCCTTATTTTAACTAAGACACCCCACAAATGGATGATGATAGTATTATGGCCTTAATAATGTTTACATAAGGGGCTCTTCCAGAAAAATGACATTTTAACCTCGTTTAATATTCCAACCCTTTATTTCCTCAGAAATTGCTCTCTTGTCTCTGGATTAGGAAAGTTTGCTGCACACGCAATTCTTTGTCCCCCAGAATCCCAGATTCCTGAAGATTTATATCACAGGACTCTTAGAAGCACATGTCCTGATCACCAAATGGAGCTGGGCTAAAAGTACATTACTGTGTTCTGAATTTCTCCTTCTTTTCATTTAAAAAGAATACTAAGATGTTACTACCAGGGAAGCAATAGTCTGGAAGGTGAGAGGACCTTCGGTAGACAAAGATCTGCATACCAGCTCTGCCCATCTTGGGAAAGGTCATTAACTTCTTAGCACCCAGGTGCTATATTTTTGTGAAACAGGGTAATGGCATCAGCTACCTAGGGAGCCGACATCAATCGATAACACTTACACGTTATTTATTGATCACATAGCATGCAAAACGCTTTCTAAGTTTCTTAAATGATCATCTGATTTAACGCTCATGATGTCTCATTGAGTCAGGTGCTATTGTCTTCATCTTACACAGATGAGGGAAGTGAGGCTTTGAGGCATCACACTCCTGCTTAAGCCAGAATTCAAACACGGGCCCCCTGACTTCAGGGAGGAGCTATGGACTACTACACGAACAAGGCGAGTGAACTGATAAAATAAATATAATACACTTAGCACAGTGACTGACGTGTAACAGAGGTTCAACAGAAGTTCTGGTACAATTACGTTAATTAATGTTTCTCAGCAGTTAAACTCTTTGAGGGCAGACACCGAGATTCATTTCCTTCTGCAGCCTCAGACTGCAGTACAGCATGCAAACGTGCTCTGTGAATACTTGCTACGTGAAGAACGAACAGAGTCCACCTGGAATCATCCGCACTACGGAGAAGAGCTGACTGAAGCCACTTTCAGCCGGTCTAAGCAAAAACATATCTAAAACACACACTGATGTCCCCTTCGCCCTTCATAGTTCCAATTATTGGCAAGGTCTCATAAGCTGTTATCTAATAGCAATAGAGAATACAAAGAATTTGTGTTGTATTTTTGTCCTTAACAAATAGTATTTATCAAGAAATAACCTCCTTCCCAAATGGTGCTGAAGACAAAGAAAATTAAGGCCTGGCCTCTCTCCTCAACCAAGTCGAAACAAGAAGCTGTAAAGACTTGGAAAAACTGTTAGGTACTTGGTTTGGGGGTAATCAAAGGTTATGAAATTAATTCCTAATTATATGTGTTTTTAAATTTCTAACTCAATATCAATTAATAAAATTAAAATCTATTGATATTTAAATTAATTTAAAAATAAAATTTAAAGTTAATTAAAATTCCTGCCTAAAGGATACAAAAATGCAGATTCAAAGGGGCACATGTGCCCTGATGTTTACAGCAGTACTGTCAACAACAGCCAAATTATGGACAAAGCCCAAATGTCCACTGACTGATAAATGGATAAAGAAGATGTGAGATATATATATATGTATGTATACACACACACACACACACACACACACACACACACACACACACAGGGATATAACTCAGCCAGCTACAAGAATGAAATCTTGCCATTTGTAACGACATGCATGGAGATACAGCATGTTATGCAAAGCGAAACAGACCAGTTAAAGAAAGAGAAATACCATATGATTTCACTCATATGAGGAATTTAGGAAACAAAAGAGATGAACATAGGGAAGGTGGGGGGGAAGAAGAGGGAAGCAAATCGTAAGAGACTTTTAATGACAGAGAATAAACTGAGGGCTGCTGGACGGGAGGAGGGTGAGGGAATGGGCTAAATGGGTGATGGGCATTAAAGAGGCCACTTCCTGAGATGAGCACCGGATGTTCTATATAAGTGACGCACCACTGAATTTTACTCTTGAAACCAATATTACACTATATGTTAACTAACCAGAATTTAAATAAAAATTTGAAACAAAAATAAATAAATAAAATAAAATTCCTAACTCAGTAAATAAAAATAACGATTTCCTTATAATATTTTGGTTTAGGATACTGTCTTTTATAAAAGTTCATACTTATATAACATTCATGATGCTACTTAACTTTAGGAAGTTTACTAAAATCCCTATTTTAGAAATGAGAAAGCCTCAGTTCAAAAAAGCTTTATATTTAATGACAGAGAATAAACTGAGGGCTGCTGGACGGGAGGAGGGTGAGGGAATGGGCTAAATGGGTGATGGGCATTAAAGAGGCCACTTCCTGAGATGAGCACCGGATGTTCTATATAAGTGACGCACCACTGAATTTTACTCTTGAAACCAATATTACACTATATGTTAACTAACCAGAATTTAAATAAAAATTTGAAACAAAAATAAATAAATAAAATAAAATTCCTAACTCAGTAAATAAAAATAACGATTTCCTTATAATATTTTGGTTTAGGATACTGTCTTTTACAAAAGTTCATACTTATATAACATTCATGATGCTACTTAACTTTAGGAAGTTTACTAAAATCCCTATTTTAGAAATGAGAAAGCCTCAGTTCAAAAAAGCTCTATATCTTGCTCAGCGTTACACAATGAATAAATGGCAGAACCACTCAGGGGACGTTTCCAGGCATCTGAAAAGAAATGTGGCCTTGAAACACTGATGAGTGAGACAAGAGAACAGACAAGCTTCAGCACAGTTCAAATATAAGTGGCTTTATGTAATCACATATGGCTGAAGACCCTTTAAAATTTTTAACCATTTTTTTCCTCAAGGACAAGTTTTCTTGAGATTGTACCTATTTTTAAATTAAAAGAAGAAAGAATGGGAGACAGAAAGAAGGAAAATAGAAGCTAATTACATGCGTGCTACTTAACATAATTAAATTTTATGCAAACCAAATATTTCTAGAAAATTACTACAATTACGTTTAACGAAACATAGATATGGGGGTAAATGATTGGCAGTGAAATCCTGAATACACTCAAGNCCTGATATCCTGAATACACTCAAGTCAATACTTCACATTTAGCCATCAAGCTTCCAGCGGAGGTCAGCCCCTGCAAACTAGAGTGAACAGGGCAAGCTCCAGCTCCCCAAACCTCTCTGAGGCTGTTGTGAAAGCTGAGATAATAAAACACCTCAGCTCCACAAGGACCTGATTGTGACACACGCAAAGGACCGTCCCTCTGGAACTACCCGCGTTGGTGACGGAGGGCAGGTCTCGTAAAGAGGAAATCACGAGCAATAATTACCTAGGCATGTAAAGGACTCTCTCCGCCACCACAAAACCCACCCTGAAGAAGAGATTGCTGGCCGGAATGAACGGGAAAACCAGGAACACCAAGCCCACTAAAACTTCCTTGTGCTCCAGTCTCTGAAACACACAATAGTGAAGGACAAATTAATGTTTTGAAAATCTCACCTCAGTCGGCATTCAACCACCTCTTTCATTCTCAAGTTCTCATTGACGGAATGAACAAATGAGACCATTGCAAACCCTTTGATCAGTGTGCTGAATTCATCAGAGAAAGCCCTCGGGCTGAAACCTTTGGCAAGTCACATGTGTACCATCCAGAAACCTCTGATAATCACACATGATCAAGGACCATTATTCCTTGTTCTGGGCCAGCCCTACAGCAACCCTACTTCTTGGTTCTGGTCCCTTTCAGAATTTCTGTCCCCCCAGGCAACTGGTTTCCAGAGAGCAAAGCAGCTCACTAAGGCATCATGGAGAATTATTGTCCTCTCAGAAATAGAATGCATTAAAAAACAAAAAACAAAAACCCAAAACAAACCTACACAAAGCTTACCAGGAGCTTAGCATAAAGCTTGG
>NC_048233.1:26917848-26964210 GCF_002007445.2 Ailuropoda melanoleuca
TAAAAACAAAAAACAAAAACCCAAAACAAACCTACACAAAGCTTACCAGGAGCTTAGCATAAAGCTTGGCATAAAGGAAATTTAATGCAAATGGTAAAATTCAGGGAACCAATGAGAGAGATCATTAAAGCTGAGAAACTTTCAGCTCAAATTAAGCCAGTATTTTTTCCATGAAATTTTTTGGCATCAGAAGTCATTACAATAATTCATTAAATTGACAAAGCACCTTTCTCTAATATTATATATTTATTGTAGATATTAATTTGTCAAGATTTTTCTGTCACTTCTAATTAACAATTATTTATTACTTATAATTTGTTATAATGGACACTGTAAAAGTTATTTCCATGACTGTCTATGATATGGACACATTTGGCGACAGGCCTATTTAAAACAAACCTTAATATACGGATGACATTATTTTTTCCTCTTTAAACAGTTGAAGAAATCCAAACAGAACTCTGCATATCACAGTTATAAATATTTCTTACAAACATTTAAAAGTGTAAGACTAAATAAAAGAGTTTTAAAAATATAAATAAAACTTCCTAATACAAACTACTAATGCTTTAAGTGGACAAAGTAAAAGATTTTTAACATCTTGAGAAATTTGTCACCTGGACTTTATTAAGATCTTTGTTTTGCTGACTATAACATAGGGTAATAAAATTTTGGAGAGGAATTCCATATGAATAAATGTGATTTGGACAATTTCCCTTAAACAATTAACGGTTCTGTAAGTTATGATCTCATTTTTTTACCTAAAGGAACCATACTCTTTACAATTAAAAGATGAAAGGGAAAAAAAGGCTTTCATAACAAGCCTTCAACTGAAATGGATGCAAAAGGATGATGTTATATTTTCTCTGACCCACTAAAATTGAGGAAAAAAATTGGTGAGAAAAGTAGCAAGTTCATTATATTTAAAAGCTGCAACCTATGTTTTTAATTTAGATTATACTTTGAATTTTACAAAGTACATTTCATCTCAAGAACTTTAAGTTTACATAAATTTAAAAAGAATAACACCTTCATAAGAATACTGTGAATCAAGAGCTAGTATTTCTTTGCTAAAATTGAAAATGAATCCCAGAGAATGCGTGTCCTGTGCAGTGTTCCTCACGAACTCTCAGCCTATTACTGAGTAGGGGGCTGGTATTCGACTTTTATAGACGCACCTTTATTTTTTAGGTATAGTTAGCTACTTCTTTCAAGCCTGTCAAAAGGTGAAATACTTTTTATAAAAGAATTCTCATATTGTCCCATAGAAATTTCTGAAGATAATTTAATATGTTCTATTTAGTGATCTATAGAACTAAGAAGAAAAGAGTATAAATAGAACTCCAACCAGGCCGTTAGCCATGTCCCTGGATAGTGTTACATCCAGTGAACCACCTCTCTGGTCGTCCTCAAGGTTATGAGAGAACAGTCCCCACTGGGAAGGTGAAGGAGGCATCACTTCCACACCCCCAGTCTCACATGTTCTTTAATGAGCAAAGGCTGCCTTCCTCACTCTGGGGTGTGTGTGTGTGTGTCCTTTATGCAGCAGAATCCCCAGTGCTTTCAGGAGCCCCTAGGTTGGGAGGAGGCAGGTGTCAGGTGACCTGCAGACACCTAACTCTGCGCCTGCCCGCCCCCCCAGTCCTGCAGGGGGCAGGACTCCTGAGGAGCTCACCACTGCTGGGGACAGGGAGATGAGGGTGAGACTCAAGGAGCCCCCAGCCTCCTCCAGAAGATGGACATGCAAGCTGAAAACTCACAACACCGTGTGTTCCTTGTTCCTCCACCGGGTTCTTCAGGCTCCCAGAGCACCCTGACTTCCTTCACGGCCATCGTCCCAACTGTCACCATACATTTACCTGTGTGTTTCCTGTCTTTATACAATGTCTGTTTTCCCCAGGAGACTGGGAGCCAGGAGGGCAGGGGGCTGGTCAGCTGCGTCCGCTGGTGCATGATCTGTGCGTATCAGTGCCTGGCACTTAATGGGTGCTCAGAAATATTTGTTGAATAAATCAGTGAGTGAACAGATGGACTGGGCAAGAGAGAAAACTGGATGCAAGAAGGGGAGAAGTTAAGGAGGACATCCTAGTGGAGGCGATGACCTGAGTTTGAAAAAATGAATGAATGCTTAGGAGGCAAACAAATTTGGTTGCAGTCAGGATGGGAGGGCAGGTCACCAGCAGAGGAGGGGCTGGGCCTGTGGGGAGCTTTTTGTTCAATTCAATTGAAGGCAGCTGCACAGCACCCAAACTCAACGGAGTGTTATTATTTTATTTTGTGTCGAGAAAAATAATATTCATGACAAATTCTTTATTCTCAAATTAAATTGATGATCATACCCTTTGTCTTCCCTCCCCTCATTCAGTCAAGAGAGAGAGAAAATATTCAGAAACGTATTTCTTTAAACGGCAAGTCAATCAACCAAGCAGAAAGTTGTAAAGTTAGGGGAAAATGTCATGGACACGGCTGAATTTCCTAGAATGAGAGTGGGAGGGAATCCAATTTCGCATGTTGTGGATCACAGATGTGACAGAACTGGCTAAATAATTTAAAGCTTATTTCGGCCTAATAGAAACCCAAACAAAATATGAGTGGGGGGGTGGGGGAAGAGAAAATTTGTGACTTTCCAAGGTACACAGAGTGCATTCAATTTCTAGGAATAGAGGCAAATGGAAATTTACTTATTCAAATTATAGTAGGGGGTACAACGACATGAGAATTAAAAGAGATAAACATATGGCTATTAATAATATGCATTATGTGTCCGATTAACTGTGCAACTTCAGAGAAATTCATTTATTTCTTTGAGCTTTAACTTAATGATCAGTAAAACAAAAGAAAGGGTATTGATAGCTATTATGTCTGTAGGAAAAATGTGTGATAGGTTCAGCATGACAGATGGTAGGTTTGACTCTTTTCTGGCTTGGGACGATGCCGAGAAGCATGCCCCTGAGCCGCAAAGAGATAAAGAGCTCTTAACGCCGCTCTGAGGTGCTCAGACAGTTGTTCAGCTCTGTCTCCACACCACCTATCTGACCGAGCAGCTAAGTAAGGGAAGAGCAGTGGTCTTCTCAGGGCCGTTAGTGACCTCAGAGGAAATGTCACTCCAGAATCCAAGTCTAGCCCAGCAGTTTCTGGTTTATTTCTTCCCCTTCTCACTCTCAGTTCACTTTTCAAAGCACAGGTCACAGATAAGGGGACACACACATACACACACATGCACTGTGGACAGCAGGGTGGGGGTGTGTGTTCAGGAGAAGAGGACCCCCCCCCGCCCCATTCAAAACAGAAAACATCCACGGCTGACCATTCCCTTCCAGAAAGGCAGAGTATGGACTTCGTTATAGTAATCTTTTAAAGATTTTTTTATTGTAAAATTATTTCTACACCCAACGTGGGGCTCGAACTTACAACGCTGAGATCAAGAGTCCCATGTTCTACCTCCTGAGCCAGCCAGGCGCCCCTCATTTTGTAATTATTATCATTATTATTATCATATTTGCTCCCACCTCTACAGTTTTCAAGAAAATGGTACAGTGCATTTAGGGTGCGAGTATGTTCTCAGAGTTCTACCTATAACACAGTTATATTTCAATCCTACAGATTTATTTGGCAGCGCTGGGCTCTCGCTGTCTGCATCTCATTTATCAATCTTCGGAGAAGCTGCTGACAGTCGAGCTCCCCTCTTCAGCCTCAGGAGTCAGGCGTCTGCCAAGCTGACAACCAGCGTGGCTGCCAATATGTATTCAGCGCCCCTTTTTCTTCCTTTTTAGGGGTCTACTTCTTCCATTAGACTACTAATTCCTTGATGGCAGTCACCATCTCATTTAAATTTGTTACCTGGATACCTGGCACACATAGACCTGGCATTCAGCTCATACGTGTTGCAACAGGAAAGCTCAGCGATGAAAGTGGCATCCCCACCCCTCGGGTTCTCAAGCAGAGCCTCTCAGGGACTGCCCGTCCAGGAAATCTTTTACTTTCGGCAACCCTCTGAAACACGGTATTCGCAACATCATGTGGGGTGAGAAGTCTTCGGTATCTGAGCATCCAAGAGCATCCTGTAAGTGTCTGGCCGGACTGCGCACCGGTACTGTGGTATTGTATCAGGACACGCACGCAACCTTCCGCACAGCCCTGATGCCATTCACCGCCACTCACGACTGCTCCGTCCTGCCTGGTCCTGCGGCTTGTGTGCTCACGTCTTTCACTTTCCTGGCATTCACTTTTAAGTTTTAAAATACTTTAATTTATTAAGATATCCAATCATTTACTATTATTGTCATTGTGAAAGTTCCTTTTAATGGAAGACAAGTGTTTTAATCAATTGGACTCCCTCGTGACTGCACAGCACTGCCTCACCTCTTGTGAGGGGCCTGTTCTGAATTCCAGTCACTGAGCCGGACTGAGGCTCCTTCTCTGGCTAAGGGACTCCTGAACGGTGACCCTGCGGCGGCCAATCCAAATTTGTGCAAGTTTAAACAATGAGTGACCCTCACAACGACTCTGCTGTTGTGAACTGTCCTAGGTCTCAGAGCTTTGGGTCCTTCACGAATAGCTCTAACCATAATCGGCACCAGTGCCAGCAGTTATGGCAATATTTCTGGGAGAAATAGTTCTCAAGGCTGCACACAACTTCAGCCCTCCTTCCTGCAAAACTGGGGAACCTGGGCACTCCTTGTGCTGCTTTTGTACATTTTAAGAATTCTTCTGCGGCCCAACACCCCTCCAGCTGTCCACAGGAAATGCATCAGTGAGTCTCCACTTGGGCAAATCAGAGGCTTCGGCAGACTTAAAAAACACCATGAACTTTAAATCTACAAAAGCGCTTAGACACTCGAGGATGGTGATCATACGGGCTGCATTAAATGAACGGACAACTGGGCCCCAAACACTAACCCAGCAGCCACAGAGGATGACTTCAAGACCAGAACGAGAAGTGCCAAGTGAGAAGGACAGAAGGAGCTTGGCTGTTTGGGGCAAGAGGATACTGTCTGGGGCCTGCCCCACCGTACCTCGAACTTATTCCCCCTGAGCTGCCCTGACCTCTCGTCTACCTGATCGCCATTGTTGGCTGTGTTTTCCTCTGCATCTTACAGTCCCTCCCTCCTCCTCCTCGGTCTGGCAGTGGCTCAGGTCACCGATCTGCAGGCATAGCTCCTGTCTGGGGTTCCTCTCCATGGTCACAGCTCTCATCCCTTTGCCCCCCGGTGACAGTCCCGTCCTTTGCCTTTTTATGTCATCTGGCAGGTGTCACATGTTGGCTCCAGGCATCCTGCCCATATCACTGCAAATGGACCCTTCATAAACTCTCCGGTCACCCCATCGGCCCTGCCGTGTGTTTCCTGCCGGGACCCTGACAGTCAGATCAGCTCAGAGTGGAAGGCTATGAAGGGATGGAAGGAGAGCGGCGGATGCCCAAGAAGGGTCAGAACCCTGGTCTTTGTGAGCTGAGAGGAGAGCTGCTCCAGCCCACCCTTGCCTTGGTCCCATCCTTACATTGTTGTATTTCCATTTTGTGTCAGCTAGTGGCTAAAGCACCCTTTTTAAGGCCATTGAGGTTACAGAAAATTTTAAATGTTGTATAAAAACACTAAAAACAGGGGCACCTGGGTGGCTCAGTAGTTAAGCGTCTGCCTTCGGCTCAGGTCATGATCCCAGCATCCTGGGATTGAGCCCCGAGTTGGGCTTCTCCCTCTCCCACTCCCTCTGCTTGGGTTCCCTCTCTTGCTGTCTCTCTCTCTGTCAAATAAATAAATAAAATCTTAAAAAAAATAAATATAAACAGTAAAGACAAATACCAACCTGAGAGAGCTTTTTATCTGGCCAATGACATTGAGACCGATCTCTCAGTAGCTGAAGAGGAAGTTTGGAATTTTTACTGCTATTGTGGATATCCAACACAACAGACCATTTGTTATGCCTTAGACAAGACCTAGAATCTAAACTCCGTAAGAGCAACAGAGAAGGCAGGAGGAATTCTGGGGCAGTCTTAAAGGTGGAGAGAGTAAGAAACCCGAAAGCTGATTCTCAGAGCCTCAGTCACAGCGGCCAAATTCGTTGGTGACTATATATCCAACTGGGAGCCTGAGTTAGGCCCAACGGCCAACATGCCACACTGCGAGAGGTAGGATAGTCCTCCCATGACACGAACCCTCTTCACGTCTCACATGTAGGCATGCAAGGTACCATGGGAAGGTTTTTCTTCCCAGTCTGAAATTGATGGGATGCGCTGAGCTGGGTGGGACAGAAAATGGCATGGGCTCAGGATCTCAACATCATCGCTGCCAACCCACACTCTCCTTGGCTCGAACTGGGGCGATCATTTCCTCACTTCCATGTGCTCTCAAATGTACTCGTAAATGCACAAGGACAAAAATTTTAAAAGGGGAAATGAATGAAGAAATTATACCCCCTCAGAGACAAAAGCAGATTTGTACACTCTGTGTCTTCTCTGAGCCAATTTAAACATGGCTCTTTCCCCCTGCCAAGCTTTTCTTCACTAAGAAACACAGCCAGATGCACTAATGAACAGAGAGCCAAAGGCAGATTAAAATCAGGGCGTTCATACACTGACATTTTCGATTTCTGGTCTTTGGTTCTGAACTTCGTTTTTCTGCACTGTGTTTTGTTTGATTTGTTTTTAATCAACAGTCTGAATCTTCTTGCCAACACGAGTTCCTGAGATTGAAATTCCTTATCTCACAAGAGCACACAAGTACGTCTCAGAGTTAAATCAGGTGAAAGAGTGACGCTCTCAGATTACTTCACTCTAATTGAGGATAAACTAAGTCGGAGCGTTATTTGCAAATGCATGTTATGTTCTGCGTGTGTGTTTAAAGTGTTTAAAGAAAAATAAGAAAAGACACTTTAGAAAAGGCATGACTGGTAAATATCAGTCTAATGCAAAAAAAAAAATGCCATTCACTTAGTTAAGGAGTTAAAAGGGAATTAAGTAAATTAGAAAACATTGTTTAAGAAACCTTCCCTTATTAGAATGAAACTCTTTACAGGAATTTTTGGAGACATGGGAGAAGTAAAAAAATGTGAACTTTCTTCATCTCTAACGGTGGTTCTGAACAGAAACAGAAAAGGCACTAGAAACCTGTATATTTTAAGAGTGAGGAAGAAAGCCTAGAAAGACGGAAAGTCCCATCTGAGTAATTATGGTCTGAGCGCTATTATACGTGGGAGACACATGGAGGGGGCAATGAAAAGCACCTGGTAAGTTGTAAATGGTAGAGGAGATAGGGAAACAAGTATCTCTCAAGCACACACCATATGCCAGACCTTGGGCTTATATTTTCCCACTGAAACGTCATGATAATATTATAACATCAGTAATTATCCCCAGTTGAACAGATAAGAAATTGAGGTGCAAAGGGCTTAAGTCACAGATCTAAGTTGATATAATTAGTGAGAAACAAGGGTTTCAAACTGAGGTCTAGCTCACCCTAAAGCCTCTTTGTGTGTGTATGTGTGTGTGTGTGTGTGTGTGCATGCACACACACACACATTGGGGGGATTTCAGCCCTTCACTGCTTCTGGTTTTGCAGCAGAAATACACTGACAGCAGATGAGACCCAGCAATTTGGGGGTGACCGAGCAAGGCACTGCGAAGGTAGTCTGGAAGATCACACCGAGGCCTGTGACAGAAGGCACCCCTGATGCACTCGGCCAGCCTGACGCAGACGCAAGTGTTCTACAGTCTACAGAACGCAGCAGGACGTGCGGCCGAGGATACGTGCAAGTCTTGGATCTGAATGAACGGTTTCAGGTGGTCCGCCCCTCGTTCTGACAGCCAGCCTCTGGGAGGATGGACATGTCCTTGAAGGCCACACACCACAGAGTAAGACGTCACGTAATGGACTGCTCTTAGTTCCTGAACTGTAAGTCCCAATTATACCTGAGAAGTCTCGAGGGGGGAATAATGATCATTTTTGACGTAAGAAATCAAATAATGTGATGAAACTGCCCTTCTTAGTAAGGAAAATAAGAGGACGTGCATATTCTAATGACCACAGAAGCACAATGATTAAACTAAGTGGCACAAAGACCTTCTAAATTTTAAATCTGCACATGCTCTGTGACTTGTTACTGCTTTAAGCTTCCATTTTTACTATGCAACTGTTTGAGTTGTTTACACATAAATCTTCCAGGATTGTAATCTGACAACCACTTATTCTTTATATCTATTTTTTATATAAGTTTATATATATATTCTATATACAGATATATAGAGATCTATGTATATAAATACTGTATATGAATATATAAAACAACAACAAAACATATATACGGAAAGAGTATTTACTCGGGAGGGTGGATTTGGAATATCAACAGTGGTGTTGATCTAAGACATGTGTGTTTATATCTGTTGAGATCAAAGCTTGCTGAGGAGGAAGGGGGAGGGGGAGAGGAACCAGGATCCCCATCAGACACCCCTGACTTCAGGGGAGGGCCCTGTCCAGAGGAGGGTCAATGATGCACTAGACAACACACCTGTGGGACGCAAGGAGCGAAATGTCGACAGAAGCTCAGTCTTGTGCCCGCAGCCCGTCCCGACAAAGTGGGGAAGACAGTCTACTGCCTAGAGGCACTGGTCATGCTCACGGAATCCAGCTCTGGCTGGCAAAATGCAGATGACACAGGTAAGGCCCCAAAATCCTGGATCAAGAACCGTAACTCAATAAGGTGACCCAGTATGGGAGGGAGGCAGGAACAATTAACCAATTTTTCCCCTCTGTGAGGATTCAATTAGGGACCGGGATGGATTTAGCCATGGAAGCCAAGTCATGAGTGAATTTAGCTTTGATGAATTCACAGTTCACTTTGATGAATTCATTTGTTTGAGCAAACAGGAGCAGAGGATAAATTAGATGCGCTTTCATAAATTGTTTCATTCCTATGAGAGTGTACGTGCTGGGCAGAATTCGTTTCTAGCTAGTTACTGTTCAAATGCTTCTGCTAAGGAGAAGGTCCTCTGCCAAGATCTTCCAAAGCAGGATGGCACAGACTTATTTTTTTGTTTAGGAAAAGAAAAGGTGCTATACTTTTTCACACAGTGAGTCACACTCACTAAAAAGTATGATTCATCTACTCGGGACTGTCACAGAGGAGACAGTACCTTCCCTCTGTAATCTAAAATAAATAAGAAGGAACCACAAAAATCCCACACAGTTTCACATAATAAAGATCCAAATATTTTAGAGCAGCATTTCTTAAAGAAAATAATTCACCATGTTTTATCAAACAAATCTCAGAGAAATACCTGGCTTACTTTAAGTGTATGAAATACGAAGTAAGAAGAAATTTGGAAAGTTTCTTTTTTTTTTTTAAGATTTTATTTATTCATTTAAGAGAGAGAGAGCACGAGCACGGGAAGGGAAGAGGGAGAGAGGGAGAAGCAGACTCCCCGCTGAGCAGGGAGCCTGACGTGGGGCTCAATCCCAGGACCCTGGGATTATGACTTGAGCCGAAGGCAGATGCCTAACCGACTTGAGCCACTGAGGCAGAACTTGAAAGCTTCTTTCTTAATAGGTAAAAACAACAAAAAAGTGAGATTTACTTGTACAGCTGAGCTCCTAGAGGAACTACTATTAATAAGTGGATTTGAATCCTGCTATCCATCCATGTACTCATCCAAAATCAAAATAATTAAAATATGTTGCATCTCATTGCCTAAGACCCACTTCCTGCTTCTGAAATATTTTGGTGATAAAAGCTGATGGATCATTTTGTTTCATCAGAAATCACTGAAACGCTTTTTCCAAATAACCGGCATGATTAAATAATGCTCTTCCCTCCCCTTTAACTGGGCATTCAAACAGCCTGCCGACCACAGGCAGCCTGCTACCTTTAAGGACAAATTTAATAGACTTATAAATGCAACAAAGGATGGACACAAAGGCCCTGTTTAAAACAGTATTAAATACAGATGGACCCTGACTTAGGATGGTTCCACATACACTTGACTTTATGATGGTGCGAAAGTGATAGGCATTCAGTAGAATCCGTACTTTGAATTTCGAATCCGGATCTTTTCCTGCACTAGCGATACATAGTACTGTTGTCTCCGTGGTACCGGGCACTGAGCCGCACGCAGCTCCTGGTCATCCAGGAGGGCAGATACACTGACAACCGCCCTGTCTTTCAGTCTCAGTACAGGACTCAATTCCGCACAGGAGAGTCAACATTTCATTATAAAACAGGCTTTGTGTGAGGGGATTCTGCCCAACTGCAGGCTAATGCAGGTGTCCCAAGCAGGGGTAAGGCAGGCGAGGCTGAGCTATGATGCTCGGTAGGCTAGGTGTATTAAATGCATTTTGACCTATATTTTCAATTTGTTACAGGTTTGTCAGGGTGCAATGCTATCGGAAGATCTGTGCTTGTAATCCCAAGTTCAGAAATTCAAACCCCTATTATCACTGTTTCATAAGGACTGCTTTCCACCACATCATCATCAATGTAAATCTCCAACATGCATGTAAGAGAGAAGCAGTTCAAAGTATCTATACAAAGCTTGACAAAAAAATAAAAGAACTTAACCACATAATCACTAATTAGGAGTCATTTTTTTTTTCCTTGGGAAATTCTTACAAGGTAAGAGAATAAATGTTTTAGACAGAAGAACAGTAAAAGTTTTTCTCCAACAAGCCCTGGCATTGAATTATTCCCAAGTGAAAACACTGTCATAGTGAGGACCTAAATCTATAATAGGCAAAAAAACGAGAGTTCACTGCCAAAGTCCCCCAAATCAAAAGAAATTGTGGTAGACTGTAATGGAGAGAATTTTCAAGGCAATGCCAGAGAGGCTGACATTAATAAATGTTCTTCCTAATTAATCACTTTTTAATACCAAATGCCAGAGTCCTGAGTCACAAACTGATGAAGCCAATTTGGCCATTTAAAGTTGCCAGGTCCTTTTGTAAATACTGGTGGCCTCTGGCAATTAGACCCAGACGGGATCCAAAAATGAAAGCAAGTTTTAGAGAACATTCTGCCAAAAGTGCAACCATTTATTAGCAAACAGGCACACACTGGCTTATCATGGAGCTCAAGGAAGTCCTTTGTCTGCCAGCTTTCCCACAAGAACCACCCCTGAAAGGACCTATATGCTGGGGCAAGAACCATTCACTTTCTAGTCAGGGAAGACGGAGTACTCTGTCAAGTGGCTTCTTGTAAATCAACAGCTAAGCAGGTGAAGACAGAATTTTCAACCTTCTCCAGAGACAAGAAAACTACATGTGGAGAGCTGTATGTGGTGTCACTTTGGTCTTACCTTTGAAACTGCCACTTAACATACCGATGGGTCGAGGTGACACTTGCTTCCCCAAATTGTTACGTTTTACGGAAGCCCTGTAGCGTCCCTCAGCCCTCACCAATGTGAGCAGTCACAGTCAGTGTCCTATCAAATGCCCACGTATGCATTTCAAATGATGGCCTCCATACAATGAACACCAAGATTCCATGGATCTTAGCTTTCACTTGCTGTGGACGGGCTGTAAACTCTAGCTCTAGAAGAAGTGGTTTCAAAGGAACTCTTTTTCAGGTGGTACTGACTGCTAAAGGGATAATAAACATGAAAATTCTTCTGATTATGCTGGGGGGGGGGCTATTGTTTTTGAAAGTACAAATAAGGCAAAAAAAAAAAAAAAGTTTAAGTGCTACCCAGAAAATGGACTCTCTGAAGTTCACTTCTCCACCCACCCTCAAATATTTAAGTCAACGCTTCCCATAGCATATTTACAAGAAGCCCCTAAAAAGGGGCTTCCAAATTCAAATAAGTTTGAGAAATGCCATTCACTGCACACCCCGTTTGGAAACTCAAAAGGCTGCTTAGCGCACAGCTGAGGCTTTCTGAAACCCTCCAGTAGGGAAATACGTTGAACTTTTTAAACTTAGTGCTTCTGAAATGCAGCATCTTTAGGGTAGCAACCTCACTTAATGACCTGTGCGACGCTAGAACATACTCTGAAAAACGACGGCATAAACTGCTCAAGCAGGATGGAGTTAAAAGGAAAAGTTTCCGCCTTAGGAGTTTCTATAAGCAGTACGAAAAATGACCTCACTGTCTGCAGACAGAAAATTTCCCCTGATGCTCAGCCATAGCCTTTATGCTACAGTTGAAACACGTTTTGTTTTGTTTTGTTTTGCTATTCATTCTTGGTAGATGTACAGTAGCTGATTGCCATTTTCCGTGTAGAAAATCACTACACATTTAAAGAACTTTATCAAGTCACACGGCTGCATGGTCTTGGCTCTAGCCAGCGTAAGTCCTGAGAGCAGGAAGGTTTCTTGGCAGGTCAGAGGCATGTTTAGATCATACCTGTATTTAGAAGGATAATTCTCTCAGAGGCGGCGGGATGGAATGGAAGCAAAGAAAACCAAGTTCTTCAGGCAGCTACTGGGTTTTACCCTATCTTTATTCTCCATATTCAGCATATCGTTTGGAACCAGTGACAGGTCAGTAAGTTAAATATTTAATATTCTATCTTATTGCCCTCCTCTAGGCTTTTCCTCTCTGAACGCACCATCCTGCATGTATATATTCCCTACAAATGTATCCTGCTTGTCTCTGAACAGTTTGTTAGCTCTTAGGACCAGTCTCCAGTTCTATCTCACTGCTGCATACATGGCCACTAAGCGTGACTGGTCATGCCACTCATACCCTGACCTCCTCCTATGACAGACACGGAACGTACAGGGGCATTGGGGTACTATAGGAAACACTCCCCCCCCCCAGTTTGTTTGCCTTGTCCAGGTAGTCCTGAAAACTTTCCCATCCTCGGCAATGGTGCTTTTGGTAAAACATGGTCACTGGTTATTCAGTCATTCCACAAACGCACACTGCTGCCCCCGCTGTACGTTTCCTTGGGCCTGATGCCTAGAAGCAATCACTTAAAGAACTCAGCATTTCTGCCCTTTGTATTTTCCAGGCACTATTTTAAGTTCTTTGGAGTACACCAGTTAGCAAAACAGACACAAAGAATCCCTGCCCTTCCAGAGAGGGGGGAAAAAAAAAAAAGACAGGGAGAAAGAGCGAGAGAGCCTGACAAAAGGGTAATCTGCCATATAGGGTGGGCAGGAAGTGGGTTGCAATTCTCACCTGGTGGTCAGGGTAGGCCTCACTGAGAAGCTGGCAACTAAGCAAAGACGTGCAGGAGATGGAGGAGTCCAGGGAACTCATTGCAGAGTAGGCAATGAGTTCAGGAAGGAACAAAGAGATAATGGGCACGCAGAACCTTCAGGGCCTTTATAAAGGTTATGAATTTTACTTTGAGAGAAGTAAGGAGCCACTGGAAGATTTTAAGCACAGGAGGGACAGGCTCTGGCTTACATGTTTAAAGAATCATCTGGTCGCTGTGTTGAGAACAGTCCGGATCACTGGCAGAGGGCAGAAGCAGGAAGACTAGTTAAGCAGCTCTGGCAATAATCCAGATGAGAGATGGTGATGGTTTGGAGCAGAATGGCAGCAGTGAAGGGGGAGAGAAATGGTCAATTTCCAGATATACTGTGAAAATATAATTGCCGGTATTTACTGACAGACTGGATATGATATTAGAGAGAGAGGGAGAGAGACGGAGAGGAAACAATGAACCCCAAGAATTCTGGCTTAGGCTTGGGTGGATAGTAGAACGCAGTGAATTTGCAAACATTGTGGGGGACACAGTGAATGGGTACATTCAGGAGTTAGACTTTGGAATGTTGACTTTGAGACATCTAAGTGCGAATGATTTACACGGCACTTCCCTCCTGAACAATGCCAAGTACCATGTACATTGTTTCATTTATTTTTATTAGATTCAGAAAGAAGTTTGAAGACCTTACCACCAATATTTTGATGTCTGATAACATAATTATATAAACATTAAAGTTCATATTACAAACTAGTTTGCTTTCTAATATTCCTGCTGCCTCTTTAGGCAAAGCAGGTGTAAACATAAATATTCCAAGGTTTTCATATGTTATTCTCCCCCAAGTTGTGTCTGTTACCCCTTTACAGGCTTTCTTGGGCATTGTACTTATAGCAAACCAACTAAAGACTGTGGCAATCAATCACTAAGGTCTCCTTTGTATTTTCTAATATGATAGCAATTTCCAATGGACCTTCTGTTCAGAGGTATTTGTAGCTGCTTTTATCTCTGAGAGTCCTAATTATATATTTCATGGTTTTCTTAGAACAAGATGAAAAAAGGTATGCTCCTTTAAATAGAAATTTCATGTTCTGAATGGAAACAGAAAGGACAGAATGACTCTAGGAGTTTCAAAAACATCTTTTGACCTTGTTAAGATTTTAAAAACAAGCATTGTAAGGCTAAGTAGAAATGAGCTGCTTTTATGAGAGTATGAATCATGAAGAGAAATAAAGTGTTAAAAAAGTGTTAAGATTACAGAGGTGCCTGGCTAGCTCCGTCAGTAGAGCGTGTGACTCTTAATCTTGGGGTCGTGAGTTTGAGCACCACATTGAGCGTAGAGCCTACTTAAAAAAACTAAAAAAAAAATTTTTTTTAAGTGTTAAGATTATCACTCAAAAGGTGGCAATTACTCTGAGTAAAAGCCAATAATAACGCCAACTATGAAATCTTGCCAAGAATCATAAAGTATACAATCGAGAAAAAGAAATAAAGCTGTTACTGATGTTTGAAAATTCCTTTTCCCATTATGCAACTATCTAATTCTTTCATTAATAAATTCAGAGTCTTCCAACTAAGGTATAAACATCAAAGGGGTAGGTAAGTCATTTTCTTATTAAAGAGTGTGACTTGTGAAAATGTAATTGACCTGTGAAAGCAAAGAATAAAACAAATTATTTAATGATGTGGAAAAACTCCCGCCAAGCCTAGATCAAAAGCCAAGCAGAGCACGGCAGGTACCACTGAGCTGTACGTTACACAGAACAGGAGAGAGAAGGATTTGTGTGAGGTTCAGATCTGGTACAGGAGAATGACTTTGCATCTGACATTAATAATGGACAGAAAGGAATGCCTGGGGAAGACTTTGCTCAAGGGCCTCTGATTTTTAAGTAGCCACCGAATAAAAAGGTGCATTTCTAATGTCTATTTTGCTCCAATGGTCACCACTGAGTGGAATGGAGAAATCCAGCAATGACAGGAAAAGCTTTGAAGAAGAGCAACGATAAATGAAAATGATTTCTTACATCCTGCCTCCTTTGCTAAACTTTCAAACACTTTTAATATCCCCTATACTATTTCTATACTTAGGAGGTTTAGGTGATAACGCCAATGTTCACTTATAAATAGGTCAGTGATATTTGCCATATTTTCTTTCCCTTGATAAACATTTTTTTTAAACCAACAGAATAGCCTTATGTTAGGATTCTGCCCTTCTGTTACGGTTGAACATACCTACTTCCAAATTCCAAAATAAGCTGAAGCATTAGAAACTTGAAAGTATGTTACTACCATTAGCTCTTAGGTCAAGAATTTAACCTCTATTACATAGGATGGGGGATAAAACGAGGTTTGGAGGAGGGCGCAGGGATTAATCTTCAGCAGCATTACAAGTATTTTTTTTAATCATGTAAAGCATGACTGTATATTGAAATAGACAGAATCAAAAAGTGGGTCCTGCTGGATTAGGTTTATTTGGTTTTTGCTGTTAGTTTTTAGGGCTATTCTTAGAAAATAAAAACAGGAGCCCTAACTGTGCTCCTGACTTTAATCTGTGATAATTTCATAATGGTGGCAATGATGATGACGACAATAAGGACTACTAGGACCTCTGACCGGTACTCAGGGCCTCCCCTGTGCTGGCCACTGTGCTGAATGTTTTATGTGGCTTGCCCTGGCTAACCTCACAATGACCCTACACCATGGTGCAGGAACATGACTGAATGAGGTAAGTCCACGTGGCTGGTAGAGCCCAGCCTCGGACTCAGGTCAGTGCTAATCACTCTTCTCCAGCCTCCCTCCTCCCAGCCTCAGAAACTGTTGATCTCGAACTCCGAGCAGCTTTCCTCCACGTGCGTTACCTGGGCTGCCTCCAGCATGAAAGGACCTGGCTCCCGCTTGAGAATGGTGGTCATGAACTGAAAGGAGACTACCAAATGAAATTAGATGACAGACCAGAAGTTGCAATTTGTATCATACAGTAAGGAGGGCACGTGTTGTGTGGAGCCCTGGGTGTCATGTGTGAGTGATGAATCACTAAATTCTACTCTGGAAACCAGCATCATACTATATATTAACCAACTAGAATTTCAATAAACATCTGAAAAAGAGACAGAAAATGTGGGAAAAGGCAGTCACAGTGGATCTTTCAGTAGGTTCCATTTTACAGTGAGGTACAAATCCCACTTCTCTAATTTCCAACACTGCCTGTGATGAAGCGGTCAGCTTATTTTCCCACTCTCATCAGAAAAATGGTATCAACAAAAATTTCAGCTTTGGCGTATGGCCCAAAGGCCAAATTCGACTACAGCTTCTGACCTGAAAAACTATGCCCTAAGTAGCAGGAGTCACCACCATGGGTAAAATGGTGGCAGGCAGAGAAGCCGAACATGAGACAGACATCCCAGACATGGGCTACTCCCACGGTTCTGGTGGTCAGGGACAGATGGACCACGTTGACACATCGTTAAGACTTCTCCTGTCAGCGACTGCAACAGTCCCAAAGCGGGACAAACTGGATGGGTTATAAATGGGCTAGAAAGATTGGATCTATAATAGCATGAGAGGATTTTCACGAACAGAGCACAGAAAAGGATGGAGAGCATGGAGTCTGCAGAAAATGGGAACTGAAGAGAGAAATGTAGGCCAGAAGGGAGAAAAAGAATCAACTTTGGCACAAAGCCATTCACCATTAAATGCAATCTTCATTCCTCAAGTTCAATTTTATTTTACCACTTGGTATATTAAAACAAGATGCTGATTTTACCAGGTTTCATAATGGCTATCCTGGAATTTAAAAGACTGTTCCATAGTGACCCATGTGCCATGATAATACCTTAACCTATTATCTGGCTGAACTAAACACAAAATAATTTCCAGAAATCTGAAAGCCTGTTCAGTTCAACTGCTTGGGTCTGTGGTAGTACAATGTTCTAATTAATGCCACAGTGGAAGAGGTGAACAGTTGTGACAGACTGTATGTCCAGAAAAGCCCCAAATATTTACGATTTCGTTTCTCTTTCTCTTTCTCTCTCTCTCTCTCTCTCTCTCTCTCTCTCTCTCTCTCTCGTGCACACACACACACACACACACACGTTTTTCCATCTCCTGGTCTCCTCCGTTGTACCGCATTTATTCCCAAAAGCTGCTCCAGTTCTTTTTTTTAAAAAAAGGTAAGAATATCAATGGGTAAAATAGTCACTTTCCAACAGTGGTTCTCATTCTAATCTGACCTCCTTGTGATGTGTGAGGTGTTTTCAATGAGAGATCTAAGGCTCACAATCTCTATTTGTCCATCAGATACCTGTCTGTTCTTTTATTGAAAATGTTGATGGGGGCTATGATTCAGATCAGCATGGAGGCTAAGCACGGGCAAGGCTGGGAACAGGCATGAAGGGAGGTCCCTGAGATAAACACAAGCTCCTCCCTAAGTGACGAGAGGCATTAGTTCCACCCCACCCCACCCCACCATTTCCACTGAGCTGATGCTGGAGGTCATCCCACCTGGCCAGGCTGCAGATTCGTCCCCATGTAGACTTGAGAATTTGACTTCTCTCCAGGGCTCAGAGACATGGCCTATGATTTGTGTTGACTTCAAGGGAATGACAGACTGGGAATGAACGACAGACTGGGAAAAAACGGTGACCTCTACTAAAAGATGAAACAACCCAAACAAATTAACAAAAAATAGTTCTGAAAGCTCCATACCTGAGGGAGGGGACCCTCCACTGCCTAATGTCCATTCTCAAAGACATCTCATTGTGGAGGTCATTATGGGAAAGGCAGGCGTCACTAACCACCCTCCTTTTTCCTCAGGCTTTACTTCTACAAGTAAGCCACAAGATTATAAAAGACATAAAAATCGCTTAGAATGTCAAGACACCCTGTGAGAATGTAACAAAGAATCAATAACAAATAAATCACTCTTAAATATGACTCAGTGGTATTTCCTCCGTAATGCAGGGAAATCACACTAGAGGAGGGAAAGGGGGCAACTGTAGGAGTAGAACTAACAGTATTAATTCCTCTCAACAATCCAAATTATACTGGCTGCTTTCCTGATACATATCCCTACTGCAAGTCAACAGTCTGACATACAGTCTGTAGGACTCATAATGAGAACCCTAAGAGCATTTTCAGCCTGTGGTTCTGCTGGTGCAAAAACAGTCACTGTCGATAAAAAGAATGGAATAATAAGCTTTCATGGTTTAAATACTCTTTCTCTCTACTATACCTACATTCCAACAGAGTGATTATCTTCAACACAAAGAGTAAGAGCAAATTAGCTCACTTTAAAGTTCACTGTTAAAAAGAATTCAACGCCACAATGAATTTGTAGATTGTTCTCCACATCATGTAATATAAGTTTGAATGCATTCCTAGTGAATAAGGGTATGAACAGGAGGAGATGAAGGAGAGGCACAGAAAAGACGAATTCTACGTTTAAATTCTCAAGGATCCCAAGCATATCCTTTTATGATAAATAATAAACTACTCCTTGAGGTCTTAAATTTCTTATACTATGAAAATAGGACCGATTAGAAACAACCTGAAATTCATCCTGCTGTTATTTCTACAGAAAGAAAGCTGTGATTCTGTGTCTTAGCCCTCCCACTCAATCATCGACAAGAGCTTGCCAGAAGCCAAGTGTCTACTCTTTGAACTGCTTCCCTGCAGGAATACTCCCCAGTGGACGTGGACGTGGTCTGGAGGAGTCTGCAGTCTATAACGGCATCTCACTTAACTTACTTGTACAAGGAAAGAATGTGTGTTTGTTTTCAGTAAGTGTAAAAATGTACAAGAACAAAATGTTTGAAGGAGACCTACAGAGGGTGGGGCTGAGGGGCAGGGTGGGGATTGGGAAATGACACACCTGCTAGTCTATTCATTACATGTGTTAATTTTTAGCATTGTAAAGTCAATTATTAAAATATTAACGAAACAGTCAAAGAAGTGTCAATACAACTGTAACAGGGTAGATGACGTCCCTCTCCCCCAGAGCCCTGGTTACTAGCAAGGTAGGATGACAGATGAAGAAAACCAGACAAAACCCACCTGACTGTCAACACAGCCAGAGGCCACACAGAAGACACACAGCAGGAGAGGGGAAAGTAGGCAGACACTTAAAAGATGGAGGCTGAATCCTGTGTACATGTGCGTGAGCACATGTACACACACACACACACACACACTCTCTCTCTCTCTCTCTATCATCTCTTTGGCATCATTTCATTCGGCTCTCTACCTTTGGCCCACTTTGCTCCAGCCACGTCAGCTTACTTGCTGTTCTGTGAGCACCCCAGTATTTTCCTGCCACAGGGCCTTGGCACTTGCTTTCTCTCTACTTGACCTGCTCTTCCCTAAATAGCCACACCATTCACTCCCTCAACTCCTACACGTCTCTGCTCAAATGTCACCTGTGAGGTCAGCCCCACCTCATCAGAATGCTTATCCACACATGGCATATATAAGTGTTTAAGTATAAGCTCCATGTAGACAAGACCTTCATTCTGTTACTGCTCTAATCCTATCAACTAATAGGCACTCAGTCAACATTAAGAGACTTAAAGAAGAAGTAATAAGGCTAAAAAGAACATATTCTCCCTGAATCAGCCTGGGTGGCTGCTGAATGATTGAGACTCAATCAAGGGTGAAAATAAAAGAATTATTTTCCGTGATTTCCCGGACTCAATGTCTATGCTTCTTTATCCAATAATTTTTTTTCCTTGTAATGTACTGTATGGTGTCACTATCTCAAAATTTAAGGACACTGAAAATAATTTCAACTCATCACGTATAGATGCAAGTACACCTATCATTTGGAAATACTCTGGATAGACAGAGCCACATTTATTTTGCTAACATTATTATAAACATTTCATCCACTGTTTCCTTTTGGCACAGAAGAATGTCCATAAAGCGGGACCTTTATCTTCATAAAAGCTTAATGTCTTGAAGTCAGACCCCTGAAGATCATGTCCTTAGTAACTGATCAGCACATCAAGAAAATAGTATTATCCCCCACTTTAAGAGGTTATTTACTAACTAGCATGAAAATCTGACTTTTAAGACCTTCTAGAGTGTAAGCAGGTCAAGGACAGATCTCAAATATGAGCTAGACACCAAACCTCTGGGTCTAAACTCTGAAGGAAAAAAATGCAGAAAGTGTAAGTGGCCTCCAAGAATTGCTGGAGGCTACAGTCAACACTTGCAAAGAACTTTCAAGATGAAAACTACCACTGAAGAGCTAAGTCTTACTACTGCCACAGCAGGAATGCTTTCCTCATATTTTTCCTGATGCATTGAAGGGATTTTGGAACAATTTCCATGAAAAAAAAAAGATCAATGACTCCTTTCAAAGAAGTTTCCATTCGTTCATCTTATTATCAAAGACACTCTGGAGAGGGCCAAGGCTCGCCTGTGTGTGGGGTGCACTGACATCATGAAGGTCCACATTTAATACACCTCACCAAGATGGCAGCCTGTGGGTACCCAACACTCCCTTTAGTCCACTGGGAGGGAGTCCAGGGAAACCCGTACTGACATATCAGTCCAGTGCTCTACTACATTTTCTCCTGTAGATCAGGAACAATACAGCAGTCATGCCAAACTAGGAGCTAGGCCAGATTCTAATAAAACAAATCGACCCCCAAACATTTAATACTCGTATTATGTATGGCCCTTTTATGGCCTTAAAAAATAAAAAAAAGGCTCTGCATACAGAAATCTAACTGAACAGAGTTGCTAACTTTTTATACCTTTATTCATTTAGATCATATGTACTGAGCAACAAACAATAAAATTTAGATAATAAATGCTGGATGCAGCAAGCTCTTGATGCTAGAAATATGTCAGTGAACAAAACAGGAAAAAAAATCTCTGTCCTCATGGGGTGTACATTCTAGTTGGAGGAAAGAGACATTACATAAAATAACAAAGTTTACAGCATTTTAAAAATTGGAAGTACAGTGAAGAAAAGTTAAAAAGTTAAAAGGGAGAAGAGTGGAGAGTATATGATTGCATTTTAAATAGGGTACATATGGGGGTGCCTGGGTAGTTTAGTCGGTTGGTGTCCAACTCTTGGTTTCAGCTCAGGTTGTGATCTCATGGTCCTGAGTTTGAGCTCAGCGCCGTCTGCTTGTCCCTCTCCCTTCCCCTCACCCTTTCTCCCTTTTCACTCTTGTTCTTCCTCTCAAATAGAGTACATACGGTAGGCTTTACTAAGAAGGTGAAATTTGAGGCTCAAGTTTATGTAACTAATTGGCACGCTAGAGTTTCCTGAGGGTGGTTATTCATTATCATACTTGTATTATCAACTTGATTTACCAAATGACTAAGAAGTGGATTACTTTAAGTAAGGTGTTTGGGGGAAAATAGTTTCTTCAAAATATGGTGCAGAGAAAAGTGGATATCCACCAGCTAAAAAATGAAGCTGGACTCCCATACCACTACATAACAAAAAATAACTCAAAATGGATCAGTGACACAAATATAAGAGCTAAAACTCTAAAACTCTTAGAAAATAGCGTCATAAATCTTCACGACCTCAGCTTTGGCAATGGATTCTTAGGTTTGACAACAAAAGCAATGAAGAATAACAAAAAAGAAAACAGACTACACTTTATTAAATAAAATAAAAACTGTGTGCATTAAAGGACATTATCAAGAATGTGAAAAGACAATCTAAAGAATGGGAGAAAATATTTGCAAATCATTTATCTGTTGGGGATTTAATATCCTAAAAAGAACTCAACAACAGAAAACCCAACTGAAAAATGAGCAAAGGACTAAAATACACATTTCTCCAAAAAAGATACGCAGATCGCCAATAAGCACATGAAAAGCTGTTCGTCATTGTTCACTAAAGAATTTCAAATCAAAACCACAAATATATAGCTCTTCATACCTACTAGGATGACTTTAAACAAAATAATGGAAAATAACAAGTATTAGCAAAGACTGGATATATAGGAACAATTGTATACTCTGAGAATGTTAAATGGTGCAGCCAATACGAAAAATATTTCCTTGAAAAGTTAAGTACATAGTTACCATATGACCTAGCAATTTCAGTCTTAGGTATATGTCCAAGAGAAATGAAAGAGCATGTCCATGCAGAAACCTATACACAAATGTTGTAATATAGCAATGCTCATAATAGCCAAAAGGTGAAAACAACATGAATGTCCACAAACAGATGAATTGATAAACAAATTATGGTGTATACATCCAATGGAATATTATTCAGCCATTAAAAGCAGCTACGTATTGATACATGCTACAGCTTGGATGAATTTCAAAATATTATGCAAAGTGAAAGAAGTCAAACACAAAAGGTCACATATTGTATAATTCTTTTGATATGATATATCCAGAATAGGCCAATCCATTGATACAGAAAGCAGATGAGAAGTCACCAGGGAATGGAGAGGGGAGAATTGGGAGTGATTGGTATGGGGTGTTTTTAATGACGAGATGAAAAGGTTTTGAAATTAGAGCTGGTAGTTACATAACATTATGAATACATTAAGTATCACTCAACCGTATACTTTAAAATGGTTAACTGTATGTTATATGAATATTTCCTTAATAAAAAAGGTTTTAGTCATTCGAAAAATTTTTTCATCAAATTTTTAGGATCACATGTTTGTATTTTATATTCAAATGACAGCTCTGTATTCATTCCAGCCTTAGTCTGTTTGCAACATTTTAATCTTTTAAAAAATACAGCTTTATTGAGATATAGTCCACATATAATATAATTCACACATTTTGTGTGTATATGTTGTTGAGTTTTGGTAAACATATGCCATTTAGCAACCACCACAATTAAATTTTAAAAGCATTCTACATCCCAAAAAGCCCCCTTAAATCTGTTTATACCCACTCACCAGACCCACATATTTTCTGTCATAATTCTGCCTTCTCTAGGCATTTCTGGGCAATTCTAGAAAAGGGAGAATTACAATAACAGACATTTTTATGAATGGAATCATACACTATGGAGTTTTCTATGTCTGGCTTTTTTTTTTTAAGATTTTATTTTTAAGTAATCTCTACACCCAGGGTGGGCTTGAACTGACAACTTCAAGAGCAAGAGTCACGTGCTCTACCTCCTGAGCCAGCCAGGCGCCCCCATCTGGCTTCTTTTACATAGTAAGATGTGTTTGAGGTTCATATATGCCTTTTTATGTGTAAATAAATTATTTATTTGTTCCTTTACATTTCTGAATAATTTACCATATTAAGTGTATCTGTTTACGTTTTGAGGTTATTTCCATTTTTCAGTTATTATGAATACTTACAAGACTCTTGTATGGACATAAGTTTCCATCTCTTTGGTAGATATTGAGTAGAATTGCTTATTTTCATATTTAATTTTTTAAGACACTGCCAAATCTTTCCAAAGTGGCTGAGCTGTTTTTCAACCCTGATCGGTATGAGGGGTCCAGCTGTTCTACATTCTGGCCAACACTTAGGATCATGAATCTTTCTCATTACAGTCATTCTAGTGGGGGTGCAGTGATATCTTTCTGTGGCTTTAATTAGCATTTCCCGAATGACTCATGAGGCTGAGCATCTTTCTATATGTTTATTAACCTTTGTATATCTTCTTCTGTGAAGTGCGTTTGAATTTTTTGCTCATTTTTAATGAGTATTTGTCTTATTATTGAGTTTTAAGAGCTCTTTAAACGTCCCAGATACAAGTTCTTTATAGCTGTATGTTTTGCAAATACTCTCTCCCAATTTGTGGCTTGCCTTGAGTGATTTAACATTATCTTTTTTTTAAAAAGATTTTATTTATTAATTTGACAGAGAGAGAGAGCACAAGCAGGGGGAGTGGCAGGCAGAGGGAGAAGCAGGCTCCCTGGTGAGCAAAGAGCCCAATATGGGGCTGGACCCAGGACCCTGGGATCATGACGTGAGCTGAAGGCAAACAATTAACCAACTGAGCCACCCAGGTGCCCCTAACATTATCTTTTGATGAGCAAGAAAACACCTTTTTCAAGTGGAGCCTATGGGCGGCTTGAACTCATGACTCCGAGGCTCAAGACCTGAGTTGAGATCAAGAGTCGTACGTTTAACCAACTGAGCCACCCAGGCGCCCCTGACGAGCAAAATTTTTAATTCTAATGATGTCCAATCTGTCATCTTTTTCTTTTAAAGTCTAAGAAATCTTTGCTTAACCCAAGTCCACAAAGATTTTTCTCCTCTTTCCTTTTAGAATTTTTGGCATAATTTAATTCTTTTGCTTAGGATTATGATCCACTTAGAATTAGTTTCTAAGTGTACAGTATGACATAAGGGTTAAATGTCACATTTTTTCTCCTTATAGATATTCCATTATTTCAGTTCCTTTTATTTAAAAGACTATCCCTTCCCCATTGAATTATCTTGGCAACCTTGTCAATAATCAACAGAGCATGTAAATGTGAGCTTACCTTTGGATTCTTAATTCTATTCTGTTTTCTACTTACTATCCGCCCTCCCGGAGTTTCGGTCACACTCTCCTGTTTCTTTACATGTCCAGTAATCTGATTAGAAACTAAGCATTGTGTATCATGCACTGTAGTGACTCTGTATTCCATTTTGTTCTTCTGAAATGTGCTGGTTTTACTGTTTTAATATATAATGAACTTGCCTAGACTCAAAATGAAAAATCTGTTTCTCTGTAGAGCTGAAATTTTTGCTCAGGTTTTTTTCCCCCCCTTTCGCCTGAATCTCTGGGGGAATCTCTCTTGTGCCTGCACAGCTTTTCCGATCAGCCAATGATTTCAACAGAGGTTATACAATGACAACTCAAGCCAATGAAGCTTCCCCTCTCTGCTGCCCAACCTGTGTATGGGTTAAAAAATTCATTCAAATTTGCAGGAAATATAAGTCTCCCCGGGCTTTCAATTTTGCTTGTGTTCCCTGGGGAGTCCGTGTCATTTAGCAGCCAGCCCTGAATGTGTGTGGAGCATATTATCTCAGCCCTTCCCCAGCTCTTGTTTCCAAAAGTTCCCCCTTACATTTCCTGCTGCTCTGCTACTCTCCCAAACCAAATCAGCCTCTAACTAGTAAACCTGTGGGTTTTTTCCACACCAGCTGGGCTTGGGGGTGGGGGTATCCCCTCAAGGAGGACACGTCTTCCCAATGCAGGAGCAATTTTTTCCTAAGTAAACACTTTCAAGTTCTTTGTTGTCTTTGGTCATTCTTGAAACTGCTGCATTTAATAATTTTTTTTCCAGTTTTATACCATTCTTTTTTTGAAGTGAGAATCACCCAACCCACCCAGTCAGGCAGGCAGGCATTACTGGAAGTAGTATCTTCACCATATTTTAAGCACTTATGAATATATTATCATTATCTCATTTATCATTACATGAAATCAAACAAGTTATGGCAAAAATTAGTCAACTACAGCGGGAAAAAAAAAATTCCTGTTTGCAAACATTAAATTTCAGATCCAATTTCAACACGGTTGGCAGAACAGTAAAAGAGATCATATAAGGAAGGTGGTCATGATCTGCTAACTCCGCTAAGGTCTTTAAAGTATGTATTACTTACCAGGAGAAATTCAATTTTTTTGTAGTTTTTTTTTTTTAGAAAAAAGAGTAGATTCAATTTAGACTCAGACCACCTGGGGGTGGGGGGTGGGGAAGGTATCACTAAGTATAGAGCATCCATCTTCAAATGCAGAGAGTTCAGTTGGATTGAAAGAAAATTACCTTGAAGGCTGCTAAACAATGAAGGCTCAGTAAGGTCATCACAACTGCCAGAAGGATGGTGGCTAAGTTCCGCACGTCCCATATGGTCTCTACCAGAGGAATACTGCCGACCTGCCAGTCATAGCACAGGGTAACAGGTGCAAGCAGAAGCCACACGTTGAAGGCCAAGAGGTAGGAATAGGTAAGGAACCTACGAAGAGAAGAAGAATCACTGAAACACAACTCAAGGTCCATGATACTTGCAAACATTCGTTTACCATGGTTTAATTAAATAGCCTTGTATACTGTCAGTGTTATCGGAAAAGACAAAGCAATATGGAAAGCCACTCATTCATTTCATCATTAAATAGGTCATTCTGGAATATATTTAACAGTTCTAGGCACTGCGGCAGGTGCTGGCCTTTCAATGGTGAACAAAGAAAAGAGTTTCCATGACATATATTTAAAAATTATCATACAAATAAATACATTACATCCTGAGATAAATGCCAAGAAAGAAAAGCTTGATGAAAATATATGACAGAAATGTTGTTCTGCTAGGTACGATGCCCTGGGCAAGAGACAGACATTTAAACTGTCCTTTTTTTCACAGTGCCCAGAAAACTGCCATAGATAGTAAAATATTTAATCATGTTTATAATAGATTGATCATACTGAATTATTTCAAAAAATCAGAGCATCTGTGGTAGGGAAATGAAGTCTCTTAGTCACAAGTAAAGGGGCTAGCCTTCAAGAGAAGGGAAGGACAGCTATCACCCTGCTAGGGAGAACAGACAGACCTAGGGAAGGGATATAATGAATGCAGGTGCTGCTCCTGTTCCCTGGCTGTGTCTAGCCACTAAGGGAAGGTGAAAGGCATTCCAACTGACCCCGTTCCCTTCAGGGTAGACGAAACTGAATTTATTTAAATGTGTTCGGCCAACACAAATCCATTACGTAGTGGTCTAGACCGTTGAGAACCGCAGAACCATCGGCACGTAACAGACTTCATCCAAACCTGTGCTCCAGGACACCAACCTCCAGCATGGCTTCTAGCAGCGCGAGGCGTGTCCCTAGGATGACCCCCGCCCCCACTAGACCCCTTGCCTGAGAAAGCGCAATGCTGCCAGGAGAACTCACTGTTGGTTCTAGCCAAGACCTGACAAAGGGCCTCTGACCTCCCTGTCTTTCTCCCAGTGTCTCCCAGCACTTTCTGTAAAGGGCTGACAATTATGAATATGTGTTTCCCACGACTCCCAAGTCTTTCTCAAGGACCTGTGAGCTGTTCCTTTAAAATGTACTCATCAGAAAGGACAGGGCCTATCTCCCAGTGTCTGTAAGAGGGTAACTGCCAGCCAGCAGACACGGCCAGCCTAAATGCACCCCGATGACCGTTCCTTTGTAATTTTTCACTTCTCTGCCTCTTCTGAGCCCCAGCTGGCCCAGCTACTCTCACCCTCCCTTTAAAATGCCCAATCACTTCTGCGCAAATCAGAACGGCGCTCAGCTCTCTCCCCTGCTGTCAGCAGTTACTGAATGAAATCTATTTTCACTGTTTTAACGGATGTCCAGCTGTGTTTCTGTTTGACACCCTATATGGGATTAAATAGAATAATTAGATAAATTCCTCGTCCTCAAAAGAATGCATAACCAAATAGTGAAAACAAGATGTACAAAATTAAAGAAGCAGAATGAGATGAGCACCATAACAGTACAGAATGTGAAGGAAAAGTCTTCTGGCAGTGGTCAGACTCTTTTGGGGGGTTTCTTGGGTTGGCGAAGAGGTTAGATCAAGTCATTTCTAAGTTAGCTTCCAATATGACGACTTATTTCACCTTGAATTCCTCTCAACAAGTAGCTACTGGTTGGGAACACCCTTCCCAACCGATCTCCTTCCCTTCCCTCCTTTCCCTCCAAGGTTGGCAGTCACAAATCATCAATGATGGCCAGGTGAGGCTTAGGATTGGCGGTTACTCACTGTCCCGACTCTCAAACCCCAACAGAGAAAAGGGCTGAAGGAGTGGGGAGATTTCTTCTTTTTTAAGATTTATTTATTATTTATTTGAGAGAGAGAGAGAGAGAACTAGCAAAATGGGTAGAGGGAGAGAAAGAGAGAATCTCAAGCAGACTCCAAGCTGAGCACGGAGCCTGAGGCCGGGCTTAAGCTCACGACCCTGATATCGTGACCTGAGCTGAAACCAAGAGTTGGATGCTTAACTGACTGTGCCACCCGGGCACCTCAGGAGTGGGGATACTTCAATGGTGTTTCCCAACTCTTTTCCTCTCTGTTGGTATTTTTAATAAAATGTTAACACACAAATTGTGCAGTACACACTGAAAGCTTAATGAATTCCAAGCTTTATTATCTAACAAAAATCAAAACAAAAACACTGCCTCATCCGTTTTAGCCTTGGGGCTGAGAAATTGTCTCATGAGAGAATGCCAACCCCACAGGAAGGGGACTGGGTCACTCTGGGCTTTGTTTTATCACAGAGCTTCTAAGCTGATGCAATCTGCTTGTTAGCTCAGGGAAGATTCTCTGTGACTTGGCTTTAAAGAAGGTGGAACCATCAAACAGGAAAATCACGTTTTGTCACTCAGTTACTCTCTAGGTCTTAAGAGTTACTTTAAAAAAAATGTTATCTCTCCTTCTTGATATACTAGTTACCAGTAACGATTATAAATGGCTGCTAAAATTATTAGGTGGAAGCTAATAGGGTACTTCATAATGGATGAACCAGGCTAAATCAGGTGCCTAGAACTGACTAATTAATTTTAACATCACAGAAAGGGAGACTAATAGCCAAATGTCCTTCTGATGGAGATATATACTACCACCTATTAGGTAATCCTGTCCCCTCCCCCAGAAAAAGAAAAGAAAGAAAGAAAATCAAACTTGAATCTGATCAGGCCCTTAATTACCAGTTTACATCAAATACAGAAAAATGCCAGAACAAGCGACATGACACCACAGGAATGCAATGTGACAAATTAAGAATGTTGGCATTCCACAGAACAAATGATGTTGGGTTCTTCCACAAATAACATTGTAAGGGGGGGGTGACAGGGGCAGAGGGCCAAGAGGGAAGAAAGAAGAGGGCATCTGTAAGTCAGATGAGACCTAAGAGATGTATCAAAGTATAGATACTGTTTAGGTGCTAATTCAAACAAACCATTCTGAAAAATAACCACTTATGAAAAGGAAAAATTGAAACACTGATTGGGTACATGATACTCGAGAATCATTGTTAATTTTTAAAGTGTGATAATGGTATTGTGGTTATATTTTTTAAGGGTCCTTATCTTTCAGAAATACATGCTAAAATATATGCATATGAAATGCAAATCTGAGATTTGCTTCAAAATGACAGACTGGGGGTGAGGGTGCAGAAGTGCGTGGGGGTATGAATGAAAACAGACGCGCTATGAGCTACGATTGCTGAAAGCAGGTCATGGGTCTGCAGAGGTTCTTCAGGCCACCTTCTGTACTTTCATTTGTATTTGTTATTATCCATAATAAAAACAATCTTTGCTTAACTAGGCAACAGAAACGCAACAGGAATACTTTCATATCTTAGGTCTAATGGCAGCCTGACCATGGACTAGCTGCAAATGCTAATGCAGTTTTCTTTTAAGCAAGCTCCACACCTGGTGTGGAGTCCAACAAGGTTAAAACTCAAGACCCTGAGATCAAGACCTGAGCTGAGATCAAGGGTCGGATGCTTAACCAACTGAGCCACCCAGCCACCCCACTAATGTGGAAATTTTTATTTCAGTTGTGAAGTCCACATCTGAGCCTTGCCCTGCAAGCTGTCCTCAGTTTCTTAAATTTTTTTTAAAGTTTTTTTATTCACGTAAGTGATCTTCACACCCAACATGGGGCTCAAACTCATGGCCCCGAGATCAAGAAGAGTTGCGTGCTCCTCCAACCGAGTCAGCCAGGCACCCTAGTTTCTTACATTTTCTAGACTTGCAATACTGTGTTGACAAAAAGAAAACATAAAGAATAATATTTTTTCAGTTACAATCTCAGTGTAGTTATTTAGATTTTTTGAAAATCTTTTTATACAGGCTATAACCCAAATTATGTTAAAACAGTAAAGTAAACCACAGAACTAAAAGCAACTTACCTTCCTATAACACTAGGAAAGTAAACGCCATTAACTTACCCATTTTAATACATATGTACTGTCTCCAGAAACTCAAGGCATCACCTACCTTGTCATGCATATGAATTCAGATCAATGTTGCTAGTAAACTCTTTAAAAACTATTTGAAATACTGAAACAGCATTGGAAAATTTCTGCAAATTTAAGCATAAAGCCACTTGGAATCATGCCAAACGCTAATTACATTTTAGAGGGCTAGTTGAGCTAGCTGTAATCAGCAACTCAAGTCTTTCTTTTAACTAGCTATGAATTACATTTTAAACTAATCATCTTGTTTATTTCTGCTAAAATTTCAAAAACAGAATCATCTGTTGCATATCTCTGCCCTGCTGAGTTCTCTTTTTCAAAGCAGGAGAAAAACCAAATGAATTATTCACCCATTTTCCACCGTGAATTCTGCTAACAGGAGGAAAGCCACTAGGATATCTTGCCAACAGAACAGAAAGGAATACACAGGAATTCAGCTTTAACGATTCAGTCATGAATTGCATTGACAAGCCAGGGACTAGGGGAGAGGGAGGTGGCGGCTGCGGGGGGAGCTGGCCAGAGTCTAATGGCACCTGAGCAAACAGAGTGCCTCTTACAATCTAAATCTTCATTTTTATCAAGAAAAAACAAGAGCGTTATAAGGGCAAAAAGATATGTAGATTCTGTTCCTTGCCTTTGAAAAAACTGTTCTGGCTAAGAAATACACGAGCCTAGCCTATTTCCTCATCCTAGGAAGATGCCTAGGATAGGGACGTATGAAAGTATTATGCATCACAAGTAGAAATATACAGCACTTGCTTGTTTTATATAAAAATGTTACTGCTCAAAGAAAGGTTCCTTCTTTCTCATTTACTGAAAAGTCCTTCATTGTTCCGTAAATATAGGACACCAGGTCTACTGCATACACTGAGTCCTCTCGGGAAGGGCATCGGCTAAGAGTCAATAAACCAGCCTCAGTATAAACCGCCTTTATCACCACCCCGGGGCACCCCGTTGCCCTGACTCTGCTTCCAGCCCCTAGGTTTTGGTGATCTGTCCCACCCGTCCCTACACTGTCCCCTACTTTCAACTCTTGAATTAACCACGGATGCTCCCAAAGGGTGTCCACAGGCTCACGGTGCCCCGGCAATAATGGCAGGCCTTATTCAGGCATAACCTGCCTATTATCATCATCATTAGCATCTTCTTCCACCTGCTACCGTCTTCTCCAGAGCCAGCCAAAGAAAGCTACCTCCTGCACCGCCCTTCTCCATAGACAGAACGACCCCGCTGGAATTCAGTAAATGTTGAGGAATTACTCTGTGTCCTTTTCTAGGTGCTGAAGGGTGATAAGATCTAGTCCCCTATTCTTCAAAGCATTTCACAGCTTTGGTGGTAAGGATACAGACACACGTGACATGGTTGAGTAATTATGAAATATAAAGATTAAATTTCAGTGGAGTCCTAAGAAGTGAGAGATTAATGAAAAATGGAGGATTCAGGGACGACATTCTAGCATCTGCAGAGTTTAAACTGGTGGGGAGATGGGAGATAGCCAGTTCAGGCCAAGCCTCCAGATGGCTTTCAACTGTACACAAACAGGACACTTTTGGGGACAGGTAAGAATACGGGTCATATTAGAGCACAGAATTACAAATGTGTAATATAAAAGATTATAAAATGACATCTGTTAAAATGTCCAAAAGGAAAAATATCACGACAGTGTTGGGTGAGGATGTGGAGAAACGGGAACTCTGAAGCACTCCCGTAAACTGACGAAGCCACTTTGGAGAAGGGCAGGCAGTTTCACGACTGCACCTTAAACGCATGCGTGAACTAGCAAGTCTACTCCCGAGTTTATACCTAACAGCACTTCACACAGACGTTTACCAAGAGACATTCGCAACATTGTTCACAACTCTTCTTAATCGTGGGGAACTGGAGACAACCAGAGGGCCCTCTACAATAACATGGATACATGCATTGCAAATATACCCCTCCAAGGAAATCTATTCGCAACAAAAATGGATGCAACAACATGGATGATCATAATGATAATTGAGAACAGAAAGAGAAGACACACAAGAAAAGGAAATCACGGAAAACCATCTATAGACAAGGACAGGGTGACTGGAAGCAGGACCTGACCTCCAGGACCCAGGGCTGGGGCAGAAAGCCACAAGGCAATCCCAGCTAAATGGACTGTGTAGATGGCAGTCTGTCGCCCTCACCCCCTTGCTCCTCCATAACAACAGAGTAGAAGGCACCAGGACCTTCCAGGCTTTCCAGGTCCAAGGCCCAGCAGTACCACTGAACACTTGCTGCTTCAGCACCTGGGAACAGAGATGGCAAGACCATTTCCAAACACTTAGTGAAATCGGAAAAGAGATCCAAGTGACTCTCACCAGCTTCTCACTGCATTTTGTTTTTAAAGTTCTGGTGGATTGTAAGAACCAATGGTCTTACCAAACCAGCTCAATTAAAGGTAGGGCTATTTTGGGGCACCTGGGTGGCTCAGCCAGTTAAGCATCTGACTCCTGATTTCAGTGCAGGTCATGATCTCAGGGTGGAGAGATTGAGCCCCCTGTCGGGCTCCACACTGAGCCTGGGGCCTGCCTGAGGATTCTCTCTTTCTCCATCTCCCTCTGCCCCTCCCACCCCATGCGCATGCACACACATGCTCACTTTCTCTGTCTTTCTCTCAAGAAAAGAAGAAGGAGGAAGAGGGGGAGGAGAAGGAGGAAGAGGAGGAGTGGGAGGGGGAGGAGGGGGGGGAGAAAAAGAAAAGTAAAAAAAAAAAAAAATACAGGTAGGGCTATTTTAAAAATTACCATAAGAATCCAAAGACGAAAAGAGTAAAACCAGGCTTCTCGGGGGCCGCCTCTCCTTTTCTCTTGTCCCCAAACACTTGTCACTTTGGTCTTCACGACTCTCTCTCAGGTGTCCAGTTCCTGAGAGCAGCACCTGTCAGCTCGCCTTACCTTCTGGAACCAACTCTCACGGGCTCCTGCTGACCCTTCCGGTCCCAGCGAGGATGTCCCATCCTCTGACAAACCCTGCCTGTCACGCCCGCTGCTGGGCCAGACTGGGTCCCTCTCTGTGCTCCCACAGTCCCGCCTGGGCTTATGCACTGCCCTGTCACTGCATGTTCATGAGTCTGCTGCCCCTCAAGGCAGAAGCTCCTGGGGGCAGAGCTGGGTCTCGTGGACGGTGACTTCTCCAGCATCTAGCTCTATAAATGGATAGATTTGGTGGGTTTTAAGAAATTAACCTGGTATTAAAATAATATCTAAAAATCTGCAAATATTTCCATTTTATACTTTCGTTTCTGGCCGGAGGCAACCACATAGCTTCATATGGTCCTACAAGAGATGCCTGCTGGGTTTCCAGTTGTCCAGACAGATAGCTGAAGGGTTCAGACTGAAGATTCTGTTTTTGGGTGGCCCCCTCGGCACCTAGCGTGGGCCTTACCATGGCACACCACCAAAGAGCATGGAATGTTTGAGGAAAGACAACCCCCCATGTCACAGAAGCATCATTAAGCAGTAATGCCAGCCTTACATTTTCTTATTTTACATTAAACTGCAATGAATATAGTGTAAGTGAGAACTCTTGTTACCATGGATAAATAACAAAGTAAATCTGAAATGTAATTAGGTCTCTCTGACCTTTTGAATGTGCCATTAATACAGTTATTCTATTAGCAGAGACCGTTTCACTAGAGTAGAAAAAAATGAATTTCAACACGCCAGACTGTCAGCAACAACTTCTCACCCGTATATCTGTTAAAAAAAAAAGTAAATAACACCTTCTGCAAAATAAATACTTGGTTCATTTCTTACCTAAGGTCTGTTTCTTTCTGTAAAGCATTTAACAACATCTTTATTTCAAATACTTATTTCTCATGGAGCACAGGTTTGGCTTCCACTGAGCAAACATGTACTAACTGGTCACTATGCATCAGGCACAGATTCCGGATTTCCACAGCAGAACCCTATTGGTATACTAATGGACCACATCCAATAACACTAACAGTCCCTTCCACATGTACAGCATTTTCTAGTTCACAAACTGTCTGCATAGAAGGATTAGCGGATCCTCACACGATCTCTGTGACGCGGGTATTAGTCTCATTGCTGCAGTGGGGAAAGAGCCTTATGGAGGCTGTGACTTGTTCAGTGTCCCGCAGCAAACCCATCGCAGAGCCTGCACACAGGACACGGTTCGCTGGCTCTACGTGCAATCCGCCGCCACATCATAGTCTCCCATTCACACACCTTTATTAATTTGGAAAGGAAATACAATGGATCAAATATCGGTACTTCATGGAAAAGTGCCTGTCTGAGACCCTGACTTATTTCTTGAACAGGGAAGCCCAGGTGAATTTCAGCTTTTCTATTAAACCAAACCAAACCAAACCAAACCAAACCAAAACTCCAGCTTTTAGTTAAAGCAGGGCTGACACAACTTAAAGCCAGTCTGTGATCCCCTCTACCACACACTGAACAGATGACTACACTGATACCAAGGCTTGCTAGAGTGTCGCACAGCAACACAGGATCCTTACATAAAAACGCTGGGCTTGGCATTTTATTCGTTATGAAAAGCAATCTCTGTCTTTATGTTCCAGTGTTAGGAAAAAAGAAGGAAAACTGTTTCTTTAATTTTTATCAGCTTCTCAGGGATTTAAGATTATAATAGAAACATGGTATGTAGGTTTAAAGGCTTATGTAGTTTTTTTCAAGAAGTAAAGTATCAATAAGTGATCCAGACCAGCAATTTCCAACAACTGATCCCCAGTCCGGAGGTGGCAAGTGCCACCTCCCCAAGCTGCCTCTGCGGGCTCCCTCCCTCTTCCTCTGCCTTGTATTTCCCCCCTTCGTTCCCAGGGTCCAAGACAAGTTAGGTCAATTACTATTGAATAGTATCATTTCAGTTGGGAAAACTGCTCTCAGTGACCTTAATAACCTCTTTCGTCCCCAAGGAGGTACTTTTCTAGGAATGTAATACAAAATGCATAATGGAGACAGCAGTCTCCTTGCGGGGAGCTCTTCAGCCACAGAGGTTTGTGCCTGAGGCTTTCAAACAGGGTGACACACACGTGCCTCCAGACCCACTCAGACTGAGGGTCAAATAAAGACTCTCTTACCCAAATATTCTTTCAGAACTTCTGGGACTTGAACCAGAAATCGACCTTTAACATACTTCCCTGGGTCATTCTAGTTTGGTATGAGAGTCACCCTAGTTTGGTTATCAGTGCTTTAAAAATCAGTTTCATTTAAAAAAAAAAAACACACGTATGAGGGACCTCCTAACACAAGGCCCTGCTGGCTGCCAAAGCAAGAACAGAGCAGCTCATTTTGCATAGCTCACCTGAAACACACGATGCATTTTAAAATAATAATTTAAATCTGAATTCAATTTGTTCAGAGTTTAATTATGAAAAAGTCCTTACGTTAGGGGCTCCAAGAGCTATAAAAATTAGGAAGACGTAGTGCCCTGAAGGTGTCACGATCAAAATCTAAGGTTTTGTGTGTGCCTGTCTGAAACTATCAACTGAAAAGGGAAAGAGAAAAGAAGCTTCTTTAGAAGGAAGATGCTGAGTTCTACCTCCATCTTAGTATTTCCTATCTCGATATTTTCCTACAAAGTAATACAAGCCTTTGCCTAGATTTCCAAACAGCAAAAATAGATCTACCCACTGAAGGAGATATATTCCACTTGCTTATCCAGGACATCTCATGAAAATACATGATGCTGATGGGGGGGCCTTTATATTCGTTCACTGAAAATCCCATTCTATTTCCTGGATTTGAAAGACAACCATTTACAATATTATAAAGGCAATACTTCTTCCATCAAGTATACACGGCTTTACATCCTGTCCCCTTCCAATCTGTCGCATGGAAACCCAATTACTAGGCAGCAGCCGCAGAGAGGGGCCTTAATAGTGGATCACTGTGTTTTCTCTTCAGCAGGCTCCAGCCCTATGCAGAAGCCATACTTAAGTTAGGCCTTAGCTCTTATGTTGAAAACAAGATTTACAAGATTGAATATCGAAGGATCACATTTCTAAAGAGACTTATATAAACAGGTGAGTAACTCCTGGGCCCAAGGACGATTCTGTGACAGAACAAGGGCACATAAACCTCTTCCATCACTTCTCAAGTGCAGTGCACCCAAACCACGGAAGCAGAATCTTTGGGCACTGGACCCCAGAAGGATACTTGAGTGTGATTCCCAAGTGTTTTAGAGACACATGCAGGTCTAGCAACCCAGCTGGAGTAAAATCATCAAGCCCTGGACGGCTGTAGTCAGGGCACAGTTCCAGTGCTAATTGACAGGAAGTGTCATAAGCGTCCATGGTCTTGGGCTCTAAAGGACATTTTGTTCAGACGGGACTCAAATTCGAAGTCCTCAAGCCCAAAGGTGGAGTGCAGTACAAGTCCTCCCACCACTCAGAGTCAGCTGAACAAAACATGAGTTGGCGGCTTAGAAGAAACCACCCAAACCAAAGGCAGAGGAAGGCTGTGGAGGGCGTGGGGTGGGCTCACTCATCCTTCACCCTCCTCAGCCCAAGAGCCCCAGTGCTTGGTCTAGGCCAGTGCTGTCCCACTGGAAATACAATAAAAACATGCATCATTTCAAATTTTCTATTAGCTACATTTTAAAAAGTAGGATGAAACATGATAATGTTAGTAATATATTTTGTTTCAGTGAATAGTCTCAAAATATCATCTCAACGTAAAATCAGTATAAGATTTATTAGTGGTACATTTTAATTTCTTTTTTTCTTACAGGATTTCCTCTCCAAAATCCCAGGTAGACTTCATTTATCCTCACGACTCACCTCAATTCAGACTAGCCACATCTGAAGTGCCCAGTAGTAGCGTCACGTGACTCGCAGCCCCATAGTAGACAGTGCAGATCCAGACAATCACGTTGGCCCTCAGCCCCATCTTCCACCTCTCCTATACTCAACTTGTCCTTGATTTTATCCCTTCAGTTCAGGATTCCTGCGACAAACTCATGTCTCAATTCTTGGCTCTAGCTTTCCACTTTCCACTTTCCAATCCAATCCCCAAATTTTCCAAGTGCAAACAAAATTTTCAATCCCCGAATTGCTGAAATCACTACCGTGTTATTTTTTTTATTTTTACTTTTATTTTTTGTCCCTGTTTCAGAGCATGTTTTTTGTCACCACTCACTCTCTTTCACCTCTGGTAAAAACTTCCATCCTGGCCCTTGTTTCTACAGAAATTCCATGTGGGATGAGAGGGAGAGAGGGATTTGGACATATGAGGGCAAAATTTTAACTGTGAAATTTTTTTTAAAAAAGTAATTTAATAAAATCTAAATTTAGAGCAATTACAAAGAAAATAATAGAGATCCTCTTATGAGTTATATAAACAACACTACAGTCACAGCCATGTGGGCATTCAAAGATGCAAGGATTGTGAAAGACCCAGGAGGGAAGCGGGAGAGCCAACAACAAAACAGGAGGCAGACAGACGGCCCCACAGACAGAGTTCCCTTCGACACTAAGTGCTTCACCACCTCAATAGAGATGGAACTGAAAATCAGTGCCAGAACCATGGTGCTGTATTCATATTTTCTTGTATTATATTTAATCATGCAAGTTAACCAGATACCCCACAGCATAAATCCCATCATTCTCAAGGAAACATTTGGTTGCCTTTATGAAGTGACAAGTAAGCAAACCCTTACAGATATTTTTGAAGACAGGAAACTGAACAAGGCATTGGGCTGGGAGGAGGCTGCAAGTGACAATGATAGTCACATTTCTGGTGTTCCCGGAGGGGTGTCAGGTGTGCAACAACCCCCTCAGCAGGGCACCTCAATGAGGCGTACTCCTTTCCCCCAGAGGGCAGGGGAGATGACCAGGACCACCATTCACTCACTCAACCCTATACTCAGGATTCATTCTGTGCCAGACTATGAATGAAATCATGTTAGGGGCCACCAGAACAGCTGCTGCTCACAGAGCTAGGAGCAAAACCATTCAGTAGCCTAAGTCTGCTGTTACAACACACTCCTATCGAACTTTCTGAGACCTACTTCTGTGAAGCGGTCCCCTCTCTTCTGGAAGGGAAGACCCCAGCCCTGAGGTCACCCCAGCCACCTGCCCTAGACCTGCTCCTCCGAAGAACGCTCACCGCAAAGCCACCAGGCTGCAGCTCCCTCCCTCCCAAGTCAATACACCAGATCCTGAATGTCAAGAAAAGAGCAATCTCCACAGTCAGTGGAAATCACTAAGTGTACAGCCTGTGAGTGGGGAGCAGTCACTCTGAGTTTCGTACCAGGGAAACCTTTCTGCAAGAGCTAGCACTTACCTGAGCCTTCACGAATGGGCTGGGCTTACACTGACAAAGAGACAGCAGAGGTAAACAGAATGCATGGGCGTCTGTGAGGGTCCCAGGATTCTGAGGTATTACGTGGTGGTGGTTCAGGAAACATGCTTGAGAAGGTTCTGGCAAGATCTTTCAGAATCAACAATGGCTAAAGAATGAAGGAAAGGGCATTACAGGACTGGAAAGGAACATATAAAAAGACTCTGAGATAAAAGGCAGTGGTGCAGGTAGGGAACTAAAGCAGGTTAGGATGGTTAATGTCTACGGTTAGAGAGGAAGGGCACGGGGGTATCAAGAGATGAGACTGAAGAGAACCACCATGGCCAAATTCCATACTCCTTATCCTAAAGGGTACAGAAAATCATTGACCTCTTAAATATTAAGCCAGTGAGAAATATCATCTGGAAATAGTGTGGAAGATGAATCTGAGGAGAGCAAACCGTGGGGAGAGAGACAAGTTAGGAGGATTTCAGTAATGCATGGGAGAGACCATGAGAACCTTAACAAAAATGGTAGCAGCACGGATAGATATTGTGAAAAAAATTCTAGCAACATTAAGATCAAAGGTACAGGACTATGTGACCACTTGGAGGTGAGCGACAAAAGGAAGGTAGTAGCCAATCGTGATTACTAGGTTATCTGGCTTGGACAACTGGGCCCGGGGGAGCTTGCTTGTCAAGAGAAATCTGTGCCAACTATGGTATCTCCTCCACTCTTTAAATTCTACCTACACTTTTCTTCTCAGGTCTGAACAGAAATGGTTAGAATTCAGTGAAATACTATTCACCTGATCCACACAATCTCCATTAACTATGGGCTGAAAAATTTAGTGATCAGTCACATCAATTTCCTGGCAGCTAATACAATCTGAACATTTGGGTTAAAGTGGAAAGGTGAAAAAATTAAGAGCCTTATTGCCAGTGTATTCTGATAATGATGATCCTCCAATATTTTATTGATTTACTTTGTGATCTGACGTGCCCCATGATCAAGTTTAAGAAAGCAAATTCTAAATGGCTTCCAAATTACTGTTAACAGAAACTGTATCAAAGTACAATTTAAAAAATATTAAAGACTTAATCCTCATACAAATCCACAGTGAAAGCAAAGGTTTACGTAACTGTTTAATAAGGCAACCAGACACTTGACAAAGCCAGTTTAAAAGAAATTTTGAGTTAGGCAAAGCCTTCTCAGATATAAGCTGAAGCAACAACAAGATAGATAGGTTGGGTTTCAACAAATTTAAAAACACTTGCGCTTGAAAGGACACCATCAAGAAAGGGAAACAACAACCCTCAGAAAGGTAGGAAATGTTTATAAATCACATTACCTGATAAACAACTTACAGCTAGAATATACAGGAACTATTACACCTCAATAATAAAAAGATTCAATAATAAAATAATAAAATCCCTCAAAAATAAAAATAATTAAAAACTGGTCAAGGAATCTGCACAGACATTTCTCTGAAGAAGATAAAGAAGTGGCCAACACGCAGACGAAAAGATGTTCAACATCATTAGTCATTAGGGAAATGCGACTCAAAACCATAATGAGATACCCCTATTTCACACCCACTCGTAGGGCTGTAATTAAAACAACAGAAAGACTGTCAAAAAGACAAGTGCTGGCGAGGATGCAGAGAAACCAGACCCTCGACTACTGCTGCTGGCCGTGTAAAATGGCCCAGCTGCCTGGCCGTCCCTCACAAAGTTAGACAAAGCTCACATCCATGACCTGGCAACCCCACCCCGAGGTACATGCGCAAGAGAAATGAAAACATACACTCACAAATACTTGTCCACGAATGTTCATAGCAGCATTACTCAGAAAAGCCATCAACAGAGGAAAGGAAAAGTAAAAAGCGGTACACCCATACAATGGCATACTACTGCAGAATGAACAAAGAATGGGGTATGAACACAGGCTAAAACATGGATGGATCTTGAGCACGCAGTGCTAAGTGAAAGGAGCCAATCAGAAAAGACCACATATTGTTTGAGCCCGTTGATCTGACGTGTTCCGAACTCAACAGAGACAAAAAGCAGATCAGTGGTTATCTAGGAGAGGGGGGCTGACGAACAAATGGGGAGTAACTGCTGATGGAGATAAGATTTCTTTTCGGGGAGATGAAAATGTTCTAAAATTGATTGTGATGATGGCTGCACCATTCTGTGAGTATAGAGAAAACCACCGGATTGTATACTTTAAGGAGGTGAATTGTACGTAGGAAAATTACATGTCCATAAAACTGTTATTTAGATATATATAAATAAAATAAATATATATATATAACTGTATACATATATCAATATACTCAAATTAAATTTGAAAAACTAGGGCTATCTAGTTCATAAAAAATAAAAAGGAATGAGATTGGTAAATTAGACACAAATTTGTTCAATTTATTGCCTATGAGGCAATAAAACTAACATTGGTAGTCTTATTTCCTATTACAGAGAATAAGAAATAATCATGCCTACCCTATTCTGTATGTTAAGTTCTAAGCTGACAGAATTGTAAAATATAGTACTGTAGATGTAAATAAGTCAAAGTTGTATTCTTTTAGGTTTGTTAGACAATGCCCTACATCAGAGTAAATGTCACAGTCATCTGTTGTCTTATTCCCATGTCTTTGATAATTTTTCTTAACAAAGGATTCTCATGAGCAAACCACAATGATTTTGCATCTCAGTGTTGGTAAACAGAAAATTACTGGGTATTTCTTCCTAGCTAAACACATGGACACAGATCATCCAAAAGTGAAGGAATCTCAGAACAAAAGCCACAAGAAGTCATCTGAACGAAACAAAGGAAAACTTGCCCAAGTAACTCTTAAAACTGTTAGGCTATTTTTTAACTACATGTTAATAACTGTAATAACTATAGCAATATTTTATATTAATAACTATAATAGCTACTGCAATCTAGTAATAATTACGGCAATTATTAAAGAAAGAGAAAGCTAGTCTGAAAATTTTCATCTGATAATAGTAAGTTATTACAGCGACTTTAAAAGAAGATGTAATATTGCAAGATAGAGGCAAAGATGCCATAAAAGTTGTTGGGAGTTTATAAACCCCATAAAAGGGTGGAGCATCAATGGGGCAGACACAGCTGGATGACAGACCTGTGATTAGTAATAACGGGCTCAGGGAGATAGCCAAATCATAGCTAAATTGCATTGCTGATGAGAAGGAAAGAAAAACCAATAGAACTAGGAAACAGACTAAGGTAATCCAATTTAAGAATCATCAGCCTACCGGAGGTCAAATAATTATGCAAGCAGAGTAGAAACCTTACTTGAGAAAGGAATTAAAGACAATTTCCTGGATGCTCAAGAGTCAATTATAATGCAGCTACCTTAGAGGAATGTGAAAAGCCATTTATAGCAACTGGCATTGAAATGTCCCTGGGTATCTACATATTTTAAGCATGAAACACAGAAATAGAAAGATCCATGGTTTGGAGGGGGTGAGGGGAGGAGCAGGGAGCTGCACGCAGGGCTCAATCTCAGGACCTTGAGGTCATGACCTGAGCCAGAAACAAGAGTTGGAGAGTTAACTGTCTGCGCCACCCAGGTGCCCCAGGAAGAAAGCTATGTTTTTTAAAAGAAAAAATGGGAAGAATATAAAGGTGTTAGGATATTGTGTTCTATCACTTTATACTGATGAAATTACCTGAGAATAGTCACTTAGATGGATTCACAGGGAGAAAGTTCTAGATGCAACGTGTTTCAGGCCCTTCTGAAAAAGGATATATATGCCTTGGAAGTGAAGGGCACCACTTGGCTGAACGACTGGTCTAAGGTACTAATTTTGCCAGAGGTTTCACCAAAGTATTTTTCCTGCCACCAGCAGAGATAAAAATGCAACTGAACACCCCTGGCAGCTAGGAAGGCAGTGAGTCAGAGACCAAAGGCCTTGTCCTAACACTAAGGACCACAGGGAAGGCACTTGCTTACTGATGACAGAGATATGAAAGAAATCACTGGTTGGTAGGTGAGTTGGGAACAGTCTGTTCTGGAGGTGCAAGTAGCTATTTAAGGAGCTACAGAACCTGAAACAATTTATCAATGAGCTAAAAATATCCAGACAAGGCTCCTGGAAATTTTGAAAGCCAGTGAGAGCTACCCAAAAAGGCAAGTAGACTGCAACATTAACAAAAAGCTGGGTTAGAGATGTCATGATAATCCAACAACAACATTTTAAAAAATATAAGGTATAAACAATTTATAAATGTCTAGACTACCTCGAAAAGGTAAGCCAACACTAGAGGCTGGATATCATATGATTTCTGAAAGCATAGTTAAGATTCTTTAATAGAAATACATGTCAGAAGTAATGGAAACAATTGTGACATGATATTTTCTTAAAGATGGGTTAATCAAATTGGAAGTTATCTTTTTTGAAAAGGAAATTGCCTTTAAAAAAAAGAGGAAGAAAAGACTAGGAACAATAAAGAAAAACATACAAAGCAAAGCAATTAGAAATGTAGCAGTTAAAACATAAAATAAATGAGTCAAATAAAGCAAAGATCACTGCCTGGCATAGAAACAAAATCCAACAATGTGTTGTCCCTAAGAGATATAAGTAAGCCAAAATAATAACGGGCAGTAGATCAAGGTTTAAGATTTATTATGTCTTTGCAGTGAAGGTTACTATTATGCAAATGATATTAAATTTTAAAAAGTATATATAAAACTACAAAAATTTAAGAACAGTGCATCTTAATATTTAAACATAATAGCAACAATATATCCTTTTAAAAAATTTATTTGTTTGAGAGAGACAGAGACAGAGCATGAGCGGGGGGAGAGGGCTCGAGGGAGAGGGAGAAGCAGACTCCCCACTGAGCAAGGAGCCCCACAAGGGGCTCAAGCCCAGGACCCCAAGATCATGACCTGAGCCGAAGGCAGACATTCAACTGACTGAGCCACCCAGGTGCTCTGCAATAATATATCCTGAAGAAAAGTTATAAAAATTATCAAATATAATTACATCTGAAAGCCTTTGCAGGACATCACTGCAGACTGAACAGAAAAGGAATTAAAAACGATCTCGGGGCACCTGGGTGGCACAGTGGTTGAGCGTCTGCCTTCGGCTCTGGGCGTGATCCCGGTGTTATGGGATCGAGCCCCACATCAGGCTCCTCTGCTTATNGATCTCGGGGCACCTGGGTGGCACAGTGGTTGAGCGTCTGCCTTCGGCTCTGGGCGTGATCCCGGTGTTATGGGATCGAGCCCCACATCAGGCTCCTCTGCTGTGAGCCTGCTTCTTTCTCTCCCACTCCCCCTGCTTGTGTTCCCTCTCTCGCTGGCCTCTATCTCTGTCAAATAAATAAATTAAAAAAAAAAAAAACGATCTCAATGAACCAGATCCATTGATCAACATCACTTCTTGATCCAATATCTCTACATCTCTAAGGACAAACAGTATGATATAATTAGCTGTATCTTAGCAAAAATTATTGTTCATTTCTGTTTTCCACTTTCAACCTCTCCACTGATTTTACAAATAGTTTAATGCTCAACCAATCTCTATACGCTCCTCCGTGCATTGTTCTGTAACACTTGCCACTCAGTAGATATTTATTATTGATAATAAGTGCTCAATAAAATATTTGTTGGATAAGCAAATACATACCAATATGAGAACACCAGCAATAAGTCTGGCAAAACAGCACCACCAGTTGAAAAGAATTCCAAATGTATGAATAGTAGTTTGTTTTTTCCCCCCACACCCTGGATAGAATACAACCCTTCTTTCCTTAAAATGCAAAGGCAAACTGTCATTTAAGATTATTCAAAACAATCTCATAAATACCATGTTAAGCTAAAAACAAACAAACAAACAAAACCCAACCAAACTACATTTACTGACCTCGTAAGAATGTAAGGCGAAAATGAAGCTGGATTATCCTGCTCTGAAAAGAGGGGCATAGATCCTCCCATGAGCCACAGACGGAAGTACAAAATGACAATCACCTTCAAAGAAAAGAAGATTTGGAAAGAAAATCATTGCTTGTTGGGCATACACTCCACCTTTCTGGAGGACACTTGCAGATGCTTTACAAATGTTTTATTTCATTGTGAGCATTTCTGTAAAATCCTAACATTCAAGATGAGGAGGCAAGATGGAAACAGCTGGGTAGGGAGAAGAGCATAAACAACAAAGGTGATGAGGGAGAGGCAAGCAAATTCTTAATCACAGCTGTCAGTATCAAGCATTTACCAGCTGTTATCCACTGTGCTGAAGACTTTTCTCTCTTACCTGCAGTCTCACAGCAACCCCAGAGGTAGATGAGAAAGTGGAGGCTTAGAGGTAATTTACCCAGAATCCCATAGCTAATAAACTTCAAGATCCAGGAGGTGAACCCACGTCACTGTCCAACCACTGTCTTAACCGTTCCATTTACACAGCCCATGGAAGTTAATTTAAAGTACAATAAATAATACTGCTTTGTTCTGAATAAACACACTTGAAGTGTTCCAAACCTTGAAAGCTCTGAAGCAGAACATTCCTGAAGGGTTATTTCAACAAATCCCAGGAACAGCTTTCGTGTCACCCACTGGAATTCGATCACTAAATGGTGCTATCCTGTTGCTAAGGTGAATAAGAAAGCCAGAAGCAGAGACATTTCTGTGGGGATGAGTTTTGTTTATAAGGGCGTTCACGTACACAGGCCTTCCAGATGATTCTCATTTCAATAGAAAAAAATTACATTGTTTTTATTAAAGTCAGAGGGAAACCTTTCCTTGGATAAAAAACTAAAGGATTAATTTTGGAGGTAGTTAAGGCTGGCTTTTTTTTCCCCCCATGAATATCACTGACTCCCTTTATAAATATCTTTTATATAAATAACCTCAAACCCAGAAACCTAAAATAAATGCATCGTGTTAGCCAAAAGCATATCAACAGCAAACAATGCCTAGGCAGCAAGTGAAAATCATCTTAATGCTCACACAATGTCCTGCTCAAACTGATTTTAAATTCTTTCTTTTTTAAAAAAAGATTTTATTTATTTATTTGACAGAGACAGAGACAGTCAGTGAGAGAGGGAACACAAGCAGGGGGAGTGGGAGAGGGAGAAGCAGGCTCCCAGCGGAGGAGCCCGATGCAGGGCTCGATCACAAGACTCTGGGATCACGCTGTGAGCCAAAGGCAGACATGTAATGACTGAGCCACCCAGGCGCCCCTCAAACTGATTTTAAATTCTTAAAGACATTATAACAGGAAATATCAACTATAAAAGTAATAGGAAAAGTATCCTACCGAAAGAATATAAATTCCCTAAAATAGTGTGTAGAGGGAAAAAGCTGTGATAATTAAACAAAAAGAATAGGAAGATAAATAGTAGAAGGGCTTTGAGAATAAATTTTTAAAAGAACAAAAGGATTAATAATTGGCAACTTTCAAAACAGCAATGACCTCAAATTACTTGCATTCCCGTACAATTCTAAGAAAATAAATCACTCCTGAAACCAGTGATGAATCTTCCTAATTCTATGCAAAGATACTGGGAAATACATTAGAGAAATATTTTGTCTCTTTTGTTGAGATCGTCCGGTCAAGGCTCTCCACCCTCATTCAGTTTTTGCATAGTCTCTTCCATAAACACGTTTTAAGGTCAAGAAAAAAAAATCATGTTAATTGGTAACATTACAATTAAAGACTTTTCATAAGTTTCCTATCCAAATTTACGGGGAACAGCAACAGCAGAAGAGACTGGTCTCCTAACCTGAAATTCCTGAATCCAACAATGTAAGAAAGTGTTTAATGTGACAGTCACCAAAGATGGCGACCAAGAATGCCTGCTCCCTTTGCATGTGCATTCTGCTCTTCCCATCAAGAAGGAAGCCAACTGCCCCTCCTCTTAAATCTGAGCTGGTCCTTCAAAAGAAAGCTGGAGTAGCAATTCTCAAATCAGATAGACTGGATTTTAAACTAGAGGCCATAGACAGAGACACAGAAGGGCACTATATTATTCTTAAAGGAAGTATTCAACAAGTGGATATGACAATTATTAATAA